>NW_024418287.1:0-15493 GCF_014898765.1 Herpailurus yagouaroundi | reverse complement strand
ATATAAGCCACAATTTCTTTATCCATTCATCAGTTGATGGACATTTAGGCTCTTTCCATAATTTGGCTATCGTTGAGAGTGCTGCTATAAACATTGGGGTACAAGTGCCCCTATGCATCAGTACTCCTATATCCCTTGGGTGAATTTTTAGCAGTGCTATTGCTGGGTCACAGGGTAGGTCTATTTTTAAATTTTTGAGGAACCCCCCACACTGTTTTCCAGAGTGGCTGCACCAATTTGCATTCCCACCAACAGTGCAAGAGAGTTCCTGTTTCTCCACATCCTCTCCAGCATCTATAGTCTCCTGATTTGTTCATTTTGGCCACTCTGACTGGCGTGAGGTGATATCTAGTGTGGTTTTGATTTGTGTTTCCCTGATGAGGAGCGATGTTGAGCATCTTTACATGTGCCTGTTGGCCATCCAGATATCTTCTTTAGAGAAGTGTCTATTCATGTTTTCTGCCCATTTCTTCACTGGGTTATTTGTTTTTCGGGTGTGGAGTTTGGTGAGCTCTTTATAGATTTTGGATATTAGCCCTTTGTCCAATATGTCATTTGCAAATATCTTTTCCCATTCTGTTGGTTGCCTTTTAGTTTTGTTGGTTGTTTCCTTTGCTGTGCAGAAGCTTTTTATCTTCATGAGGTGCCAGTAGTTCATTTTTGCTTTTAATTCCCTTGCCTTTGGGGATGCGTCAAGTAAGAAATTGCTGCAGTTGAGGTCAGAGAGGTCTTTTCCTGCTTTCTCCTCTAGGGCTTTGATGGTTTTCTGTCTCACATTCGGTCCTTTATCCATTTTGAGTTTATTTTTGTGAATAGTGTGAGAAAGTGGTCTAGTTTCAACCTTCTGCATGTTGCTGTCCAGTTCTCCCAGCACCATTTGTTAGAGACTGTCTTTTTTCCATTGGATATTCTTTCCTGCTTTGTCAAAGATGAGTTGGCCATACGTTTGTGGGTCTAGTTCTGGGGTTTCTATTCTATTCCATTGGTCTATGTGTCTGTTTTTGTACCCATACCATGCTGTCTTGATGATTACAGCTTTGTAGTAGAGGCTAAAGTCTGGGATTGTGATGCCTCCTGCTTTGGTCTTCTTCAAAATTACTTTGGTTATTTGGAGCCTTTTGTGGTTCCATATGAATTTTAGGATTGCTTGTTCTAGCTTCGAGAAGAATGCTGGTGCAATTTTGATTGGGATTGCATTGAAAGTGTAGATAGCTTTGGGTAGTACTGACATTTTGACAATATTTATTCTTCCAATCCATGAGCATGGAATGTTTTTCCATTTCTTTATATCTTCTTCAGTTTCCTTCATAAGGTTTCTATAGTTTCAGAATACAGATCTTTTACATCTTAGGTTAGATATATCCCTAGGTATTTTATGCTTCTTGGTGCAATTGTGAATGGGATCAGTTTCTTTATTTGTCTTTCTGTTGCTTCATTATTAGTGTATAAGAATGTAACTGATTTCTGTACATTGATTTTGTATCCTGAAACTTTGCTAAATTCATGTATCAGTTCTAGCAGACTTTTGGTGGAGTCTATCGGATTTGCCATGTGTAATATCATGTCATCTGCAAAAAGCGAAAGCTTAACTTTATTTTTGCCCATTTTGATGCCTTTTATTTCCTTTTGTTGTCTGATTGCTGATGCTAGAACTTCCAGCACTATGTTAAACAACAGCGGTGAGAGTGGGCATCCCTGTCGTGTTCCTGATCTCAGGGAAAAAGCTGTCAGTTTTTCCCTATTGAGGATGATGTTACCTGTGGGCTTTTCATAAATGACTTTTGTGATGTTTAAGTATGTTCCTTCTATCCCGACTTTCTCGAGGGTTTTTATTAAGAAAGGGTGCTGGATTTTGTCAAAGGCCTTTTCTGCATCAATTGACAGGATCATATGGTTCTTATCTTTTCCTTTATTAATGTGATGTATCACGTTGATTGATTTGCTAATGTTGAACCAGCCCTGCATCCCAGGAATGAATCCCACTTGATCATGGTGAATAATTCTTTTTATATGCTGTTGAATTTGATTTGCTAGTATCTTGTTGAGAATTTTTGCATCCATATTCATCAGGGATATTGGCCTGTAGTTCTCTTTTTTTACTGGGTCTCTGTCTGGTTTAGGAATCAAAGTAATACTGGCTTCATAGAATGAGTCTGGAAGTTTTCCTTCCCTTTCTATTTCTTGGAATAGCTTGAGAAGGATAGGTATCATCTCTGCTTTAAACGTCTGGTAGAACTCCCCTGGGAAGCCATCTGGTCCTGGACTCTTATTTGTTGGGAGATTTTTGATGACTGATTCAATTTCTTCGCTGGTTATGGGTCTGTTCAAACTTTCTATTTCCTCCTGATTGAGTTTTGGAAGTGTGTGGGTGTTTAGGAATTTGTCCATTTCTTCCAGGTTGGCCAGTTTGTTGGCACATAACTTTTCATAGTATTCCCTGATAATTGCTTGTATCTCTGAGGGATTGGTGTAATAATTCCATTTTCATTCATGATTTTATCTATTTGGGTCATCTCCCTTTTCTTTTTGAGAAGCTTGGCTAGAGGTTTATCAATTTTGTTTATTTTTTTCAAAAAACCAACTCTTGGTTTCGTTGATCTGCTCTACATTTTTTTTAGATTCTATATTGTTTATTTCTGCTCTGATCTTTATTATTTCTCTTCTTCTGCTGGATTTAGGCTCTTTGCTGTTCTGCTTCTATTTCCTTTAGGTGTGCTGTTAGATTTTGTATTTTGGATTTTTCTTGTTTCTTTAGATAGGCCTGGATTGCAATGTATTTTCCTCTCAGGACTGCCTTCATTGCATCCCAAAGCGTTTGGATTGTTGTATTTTCATTTTCATTTGTTTCCATATATTTTTTAATTTCTTCTCTAATTGCCTGGTTGACCCACTCATTCTTTAGTAGGGTGTTCTTTTTTTTTTTAATTTTTTTTGTTTTTTCAACGTTTATTTATTTTTGGGACAGAGAGAGACAGAGCATGAACGGGGGAGGGGCAGAGAGAGAGGGAGACACAGAATCGGAAGCAGGCTCCAGGCTCTGAGCCATCAGCCCAGAGCCCGACGCGGGGCTCGAACTCACGGACCGCGAGATCGTGACCTGGCTGAAGTCGGACGCTTAACCGACTGCGCCACCCAGGCGCCCCTAGTAGGGTGTTCTTTAACCTCCATGCTTTTGGAGGTTTTCCAGACTTTTTCCTGGGGTTGATTTCAAGCTTCATAGCATTGTGGTCTGAAAGTATGCATGGTATAATTTCAATTCTTGTAAACTTATGAAGGGGTGTTTTGTGACCCAGTATGTGATCTATCTTGGAGAATGTTCCATGTGCACTCAAGAAGAAAGTATATTCTGTTTCTTTGGGATGCAGAGTTCTAAACATATCTGTCAAGTCCATCTGATCCAATGTATCATTCAGGGCCCTTGTTTCTTTATTGGCTGTGTGTCTAGATGATCTATCCATTTCTGTAAGTGGGGTGATAAAGTCCCCTGCAATTACCACATTCTTATCAATAAGGTTGTTTATGTTTGTGAGTGATTGTTTTATATAATTGGGGGCTCCTGTATTCGGCGCATAGACATTTATAATTGTTAGCTCTTCCTGATGGATAGACCCTGTGATTATTATGTAATGCCGTTCTTCATCTCTTGTTACAGCCTGTAAGTTAAAGTCTAGTTTGTCTGATATAAGGATGGCTACTCCAGCTTTCTTTTGACTTCCAGTAGCATGATAGATAGTTCTCCATCCCCTCACTCTCAATCTGAAGGTGTCCTCAGGTCTAAACCGAGTCTCTTGTAGACAGCAAATAGATGGGTCTTGTTTTTTTATCCATTCTGATACCCTATGTCTTTTGGTTGGCGCATTTAATCCATTTACATTCAGTGTTATTATAGAAAGATATGGGTTTAGAATCATTGTGATGTCTGTATGTTTTATGCTTGTAGTGATGTCTCTGGTACTTTGTCTCACAGGGTCCCCCTTAGGATCTCTTGAAGGGCTGGTTTAGTGGTGACAAATTCCTTCAGTTTTTGTTTGTTTGGGAAGACCTTTATCTCTCCTTCTATTCTAAATGACAGACTTGCTGGATAGAGGATTCTTGGCTGCCTATTTTTTCTGTCTAGCACACTGAAAATCTCGTGCCAATTCTTTCTGGCCTGCCAAGTTTCAAAAGAGAGATCAGTCACGAGTCTTATAGGTCTCCCTTTATATGTGAGGGCACGTTTACCCCTTGCTGCTTTCAGAATTTTCTCTTTATCCTTGTATTTTGCCAGTTTCACTATGATATGTCGTGCAGAAGATCGATTCAAGTTACGTCTGAAGGGAGTTCTCTGTGCCTCTTGGATTTCAATGCCTTTTTCCTTCCCCACTTCAGGGAAGTTCTCAGGTATTATTTCTTCAAGTACCCCTTCAGCACCTTTCCCTCTCTCTTCCTCCTCTGGGATACCAATTATGCATATATTCTTTTTAGTGTATCACTTAGTTCTCTAATTTTCCCCTCATACTCCTGGATTTTTTTATCTCTCTTTTTCTCAGCTTCCTCTTTTTCCATAACTTTATCTTCTAGTTCACCTATTCTCTCCTCTGCCTCTTCAATCCGAGCCGTGGTGGTTTCCATTTTGTTATGCATTTCGTTTAAAGCGTTTTTCAGCTCCTCGTGACTGTTCCTTAGTGCCTTGATCTCTGTAGCAAGAGATTCTCTGCTGTCAGCTATACTGTTTTCAAGCCCAGCGATTAATTTTATGACTATTATTCTAAATTCACTTTCTGTTATATTATTTAAATCCTTTTTGATCAGCTCATTAGCTGTTGTTATTTTCTGGAGATTCTTCTGAGGGGAATTCTTCCGCTTGGTCATTTTGGATAGTCCCTGGCGTGTTGAGGACCTGCAGGGCACTTCCCCTGTGCTGTGGTGTATAACTGGAGTTGGTGGGCGGAGCCACAGTCAGACCTGATGTCTGCCCCCAGCCCACCGCTGGGGCCACAGTCAGACTGGTGCGTGCCTTCTCTTCCCCTCTCCTAGGGGCGGGATTCACTGTGGGGTGGGGTGGCCTGTCTGGGCTACTTGCACACTGCCAGGCTTGTGATGCTGGGGATCTGGCATCTTAGCTGGGGTGGGTAGGCAAGGTGCACAGGGGCAGGAGGGGCAGGCTTAGCTTGCTTCTCCTTAGGTGATCCACTTCAGGAGGGGCCCTGTGGCAGCAGGAGGGAGTCAGATCCGCTGCCGGAGGTTTGGCTCCGCAGAAGCGCAGAGTTGGGTGTTTGCGAGGAGCGAGCAAGTTCCCTGGCAGGAACTGGTTCTCTTTGGGATTTTGGCTGGGGGATGGGCGGGGGAGATGGCGCTGGCGAGCGCCTTTGTTCCTCACCAAACTGAGCTCTGTCGTCCGGGGGCTCAGCAGCTCTCCCTCCCTTTGTCCTCCAGCCTTCCTGCTTTCCGAGCAGAGCTGTTAACTTATGACCTCCCAGAGGCTAAGTCGCGCTTGCTGTCGGAACACAGTCCAGCAGGCCCCTCTGCTTTTGCCAGCCAGACTCGGGGGCTCTGCTTGGCCGGTGAGCCGCCCCTCCGCCCTGGCTCCCTCCCACCAGTCCGTGGAGCGCGCACCGCCTCGCCGCCCTTCCTACCCTCTTCAGTGGGCCTCTCGTCTGCGCTTGGCTCCGGCGACTCCGTTCTGCTAATCCTCTGGCGGTTCTTTGGGTTATTTAGGCAGGTGTAGGTGGAATCTCCGAAGTGGTAAATTTTAATTGTACATAACTTTCTATAACCAAAGTTTTCATTCTGGTTAAGTTCTAAGAACAGCTTGTATAAAAATTGCTTATATACTTAAAAGATTCAGACGTTAGGAAATCAAACCCAATGATGACATCCTTCTCTTCCCTATAAAGTGAACCCCAGTATAATATTTTCATTTGAGGGAAAGGTTAGTTTGCAGTTTTTCAGACAGCAAATCCCTATCTAGAACTGTCTTTTTAAAAGCTGTCAATGTTAAAATGCTGTTTCTGGTTAACAAAACCCATGTGCCCCCATCACTGTGAGTTAGAATTCGGAGACACCTGCCACTGGTAGAGTTTATTTAGATGATAGATTTACGTGTCTCTATGCGCCTCTCTGAGGCTTCTGTCTCTGACATACCAACTGTTTGTCAAAGCTTTCCAACAGATCTGACACCAGGCAAGAGCAAACTGGAGTTTGACGGGCCCTGCAAGGCTAATGGCACTATGTGAGAATATTTTGTAACTTAATTTAAGAATACTTCCCCAACTCTCTTGCAACCTATTTCTCCCAAGGACTTAAATAACATAGACATCTTTTTATAGTACTGGACACAGCTAATGTCCTCTGACATGGAGAACAAAACAAAATAAAACAAAAAGTTTGTATACCTGAACTGAGATGATCATTTTCATGGAAGATATTGGACACAATTAACTTCTGCACATCAGTGCTTGTTTTCAGCCTTTGAAAAGTTCAAGGAGCTACCTAACTCAATGATGAATATAGCCTAGTAGCATAGAGCATGGGATTTGGGTCAAGAAGCCAGGTTTAGCACAGCTCTTCAATTATTACCTATATAACCACATTAAACCTCTGATTTCTCATCTATTAAATAAGAGTCAACACCATCACTTCATGACATTTAATTATTGAAACTTACTCAGTGCCAGTCAATGTGCCAACATAACAAATATTTCATTTACTCTTCAATGAGATAATGATTATGTTGATGAAGCAGTAGAAGCTAAGATTAACACCCTTCTTAGGAATCATTTTGGCAGTAGGATTTTAACTATGGCAATAACTACCTGAGATCAGAACTTTCTGAATGGAAGGAGATCTACATGAAAAGCCTTATGAGCAGAAGATTCCAGCCACAAAAGTCAAATGTTGTCAAGAAGGAAAGAAAACACTGAGTTTGGGGTGGGATGTGAGCAGTCATGATCTTTATTGCCTCTTAAGTTTCCCAAAACCTTTCCTTTTCTGCTGTCATCTCCATTCTTTGATTTCCTCTATTTTTCTTTCTCTTCACATTTTCTTTCTCCTTATGCCACTGAGTTATCATTAGTTTTGTTAGTCATTTCCATAGTCAGTCTAATAATATTTTTTTTAAGATTTTATTTTTTTAAGTAATCTCTACACCCAACATAAGGCTTGAGTTTACAATCCCAAAATCAAGAGCCACATGCTCTACCATCTGAGCCAGCCAGGTGCCCCTTCAATCTAGTAATATTAAAATTAAGTTTTACACATAATTTTTATTCTTGGCTATAGCTTCTCTGGATAGTAGGTAGGGACAGCGGGTATCTCGTTCATCCATTCATGCATGACACTAATTAGATAACAAGGCATTTGGCTACCTTGAAAAAGTAATAGTTATTCCCACCATTTACTGCACCTCATTGAATTTCTTCACTTTGACATTCAGAACACTGGGCAAAAGTCACATTGTGTCAACACCCACCATGGGCCTTTGCAAAGTTTTACACATAATTTTAAAATTACAGTGTAATTAACTATAGTAAAATTTACCCTTTCAGGTGTACACTTCTATAAATTTCAGTAAAACAATTCAGTCATGCAACGCCCACCACAATTAACATATACAGCAGTTCCACCAGCACAAAAAAATTCCCTTGGGTCCTTCTGTAGTCAACACTCCACCCCTGTGCAGTCTCTGTCCTTATAGTTTTGGGGAGGGGGGTTAGCTTTGTTTTGTTTTGTTTTGTTTTGTTTTGCCACAATGTAATAGAAATGGAATTATATAGTATGGAACCTTTCAGTCAGGCTTCTTTCATCTAGCATGCTGCATTTAAGATTCATCTACATTGATGGTATCAGTTTTTTTTCTTCTTAGTACTGAATGGTATTACACTGTATGGATACACCACGGTTTGTTAATTCATTAGCCAGTTGGAAACCATTAGGCTGTTTCCAGATTTTGGTGATGATGAATAAAGCCACAAAAAAATGTCACTTACAGGTTTTTGTGTGAACATAAAATTTCTTTTAGATAAATTCCTAGGAGTGAGATTGCTGGGCAACATGGTAAATTGCATGTTTAATTTAATATGCCAGACTGTTTCCCAGCATGGCTGTACCATTTTGCATTCCCATCAGAATATAAGAGAGTTCCAATGTAACAGAGTTCCATCACCAGTTGGTATTGTCAGTTATATTGATTTTAACTATGTCACAGATAGGTAGTGGCATCCCATTGTGGTTTTACTTGCTTTACCTAATGGATAAAGATATTAAGCAACTTGTCATGCACTTATGTGCTATCCATATTTGTCCTCTGGTGAAGTGTAAGATCAAATTTTTGCACAATTTTACAGGGTTTTATGCCAAGTGTCAAGAGTTATTTTTACTTTTACATATGCTATAAGCCATAATACATTGCTACTATTTTTGTTTGACCTTCCTTTTAACCATTTCCAAGAAACTACATTTCCTTGTAATAAAATTATAGCAATAAACATGATAAAACTACATAGAACTCTACATACATATCAATTTCCTGGTTTTGATACTGTACTATATGTAGGTAAGAGGTAACCAGAGGAGGGCACTGGGAGAAGAGCACAGAAGAGCATACTAACTTCACAACTTCTTAGGAATCTGTAACCATTTACAAATCAAAAGTTTCTTTTAAAAAGTTAAACATTTGTGAACTGTACTGGTACTTAATCATTTTTGTTTTATGTATGAGAAAAATGTGTTCCAAGTCACACAAGAACCAGTCAGCACTACCTTTAGTGCAATTCAGATAATCGAATTCTATTAAAAAAAACAAAATTCAAACCTGCAGACTGAAAGATTTCAAAATGGGTGAGATAAGCAAAGGCATGTGAAATATTAGGAGTACTGCTGGGTTCACAGACCAAAGGAACAACACAACTATCTTTAATATTGACATTTTTATAAAACAGGTTTACATACATGTGTTTGACTATCATATATATAATAGGCTACTGACACATACTCAATTATAACACAAGATATAAAATGCTGTATCCTTCCAAGCTGTTTTTTCTATAGAAAGAAGCTAACAATCAATATGAAACATGATCACTTCTGTGGAGTGCCATGGAGCTGGAGATTACTTTGTGTATTTTATACACTTAGTTGGTTTTTTTAATCTTTGAAGAGAAACACACATTACTTTTATAACTAAAACAGTAAGTCTTTTAAACTAAAAGTTAAAGGACCAAGAGCTGTACATGATCTGTATATTAAAATTCTAACATTAAATAAACAGGTCAAAGTTCAATAGTACAGTTTAGCCTTATTGGCTATGGAGATACCCTGCACCTCGTGTGTCTCAGGCTGATAACCTGAACTCTGAGCGTGGCCTATCATTTTCTTGAAACGTCTCTGGGAGAAACAGAATGCGATTAAGGATGAACACATCACACTTGCTTGTTTGCTTTCCCCAGTGCAGGTGGGCTGTCCCCCTCTGCATGCACAGCAAGCTGAGGTTACAAGGCTGTCATGCCTTATCTATGCAGAATGTACATGGCAGTGGTGTTATATGCCATAGGTGTTGGGCAGGGATCCCCAAATCAGCATGTGGCAAAGAGCAGAGACACAGTAATGCTGTCACAGACAGGAAAAGAAGACTCAATAGTTCTAAGGCTATCAGTAAGATTAATGGAATTTTGAAATTAAATGGTGATTGCCCCTGTCAAATTGAGAAGCCTGAAAATGCACATATATTAACTGCTGGGCCTGCCAGGAAAAGGAGTGATTCTCGTGTTGTTGACTTCTTTATTTTCACATTATGAAAAAGGATTTTTAGAGAAACAGGACTTAAGAATTAGAAGTATTTAAAAATTTTTTTGTTG
Source organism: Herpailurus yagouaroundi (assembly GCF_014898765.1). Lineage (NCBI taxonomy): Eukaryota > Metazoa > Chordata > Mammalia > Carnivora > Felidae > Herpailurus > Herpailurus yagouaroundi. Next base: position 5,660 of record NW_024418287.1, on the reverse strand, counting down.
TTTCTAAAAACATTTGGGCTATTAATCTCTTTCTTAGTTCTAAGTTGATCTGCCAACTAAAATTATTATTTGAAAAATATTTACAAATTGCTTTGAGAAACATAAGAAAGGGGTAATACCAAAGGATAGTTATCTCTGAATGGCCTCTTCCTAGAGAAATTTTAAAGCAAATTCCTACAGCAGTACTGAGTTTATGCCTTTTACTGTGCAGTATAAGTGAAGTAACGTAACTCTTCAATTCTTTATTTATTTTTTTAAATATGAAATTTATTGTCAAATTGGTTTCCATACAACACCCAATGCTCTTCAGAATGCTCTTCTGAGACACTGTGGTATTTGAAACAGTACATATTATAAATAACTTTTCATCATTATGAATGTTTTTATTCATATTTAATTTTGTTGTAAGCTATGACTAATTTAAAATTTTATGGTAACAGTATACCACTATTTTAAAATTATGGTTTTTTGGGGTGCCTGGGTGGTTCAGTCGGTTAAGCGTCCGACTTCAGCTCAGGTCATGATCTCGCCATCCGTGAATTCGCCCCGCATCAGGCTCTGTGCTGACAGCTCAGAACCTGGAGCCTGTTTCAGATTCTTTGTCTCCCTTCCTCTCTGCCCCTCCCCCACTCACGCTCCGTCTCTCTGTCTCTGAAAAAATGAATAAACCTTAAAAAAAAAATTATGGTTTTTTTAATTAAAAAGATTTTTTTAATATTTATTTTTGAGAGAGAGAGAGCGAGCATGAGTGGTGAAGGGGAAGAGACAGAGGGGGAGACACAGAATCAGAAGCTGGCTCTAGGCTCCGAGCTTTCAGTACAGAGTCCGATGTGGGGCTTGAACTCACAAACTGTGAGATCATGACCTGACCTGAAGTCAGCCGCTTAACCGACTGAGCCACCCAGGTGCCCCAGGTTTTTTAAATTGTTTAAGAATGTTTATTTATTTATTTTGAGGACAGGGAGAGGGAGAGTGAGCACAGGTGAAGGGCAGAGAGAGAAGGAGTGACAGAGAATCCCAAGCAGGCTCCATGCTGTCAGTGCAGGGCTTGATCTCACCAACTGTGGAATCATGACCTGAGCCAAAATCAAAAGTCGGACACTTAACCAATTGAGCCACCCAGGTGCCCCTTAAAATCATGTTTTCAAAGATGTTTATTATTTCTAAAATGATCTCAAACTAATTTCATATCTGAAAGATGTACATTTTTAAAGTTTATTTATTTGAGAGACAGCATGAGCAAGGGAAGGGCAGAGAGAAAGGGAGAGAGAGGATCCCAAGCAAGTTCCACACTCAGTGTGGAGCCCAACACGGGGCTCAATCTCAAGATGGTGAGATCATGACCTGCGCCAATATTAAGAGTCAGACACTTCACCAACTGAGCTCCTGAGGCTCCCCAGTACATTTTTAAAAACTTTATCTATTTGTAAGAAATTATCTACGTGAAAAAAATACCTGTTAGGAAACGTTAGGAAACAGATGTACATATTTCAATCTCTCTGTAAATAAATGCCTTAGATGAACATTCTACTCCAGCCCTTCCTTCTGCCTTCCAAAATGACCCAAAGAAGAAATCACATCCTTAGAAGTTCTACATCTAAATTTTTCCAGAATGGAAACCCAAAAAGAGGAGTGATCCTATCCATCTTGTGCACCTGGTCATCAAGCAACAAATGCTAAGATCAGCTCCATAAGTATTTACTGAATAAAAGATTGATAAATGAATGAAAGAAATGCTCTTTATTCCATAATTTTCCTCAAAACCTTGAAAATGACAAGCTGGAATTCCAAAATCATGTAATAAAAGATGATTTTATTACATTTTAAAGATATGCTTTGTAGTAGAAATTATTCTAAGCAAATTCCCACAATTGTAAAGAAATCTGTTAATCTTCCATTGTCCCCAAATCAACAGCTGTCAAATATAAAGCTGTGACATCATTAAAACTAAGAAAAGACAACTGAATAGATCTGTGGATCATGATTTGTTTTTTGTTTTGTTTTGTTTTTAACTACAGCAGCTGATTTATTACATTTCATACCACTTAGAGTTTTAGAATTAAATATAGGTCAACAATCTAAACACATCAACAAGTGACACTCATTGAAATAAATCATACCAAATGGCCAGCATATTATCAGCTAGTATGACACTCCCCTGCTTTCATAAATAAAAAATGAGAATTAAACTTTCATAGTAAAATATTTCACCAGACTAGATTGCATATTTTGACATGGTCAATTTATCACTGTAAAAAAACACATGAAGCTCAGTTGGCTCTGGTCAGATAGCTCATTAGTCTATGAAAATTATACTTTTGCCAGAATCTCACAATTCTTTTTACTGAAAAATATCTGTTTAGTGAAAAGATTTTACCATATTTTTTTGCTTTGTCTATAGAGAATAAGTGTTTTAAAATCAATGAATTTTAAATCAATTAGGAGCAACAGATGACTCTAGGGGAAAAATGATTAAGTGTTAATTAACCTTAAGTACTATTCCTGTAAAGAAAAGTGGTCAATTTATTTGACTATTTTTCCATTTAAAGTAAAATATTTTGTTACCAAAGAAAGATGGAATGTATTTTATATTCTGAATGGAAAAAATTCACGATTTAAAATTTTACCCTAAAGTCAGTTTTATCTCCAAAACTGTTAGTAAAAAGATGATTTTGAACTAAAATTAGGCTAAAATTACAACTAAAAACAATCCTGAAATGAATACCTTTTCATGGATTTGTGAATTCCATGTGACTCTTACAACAAATCCTTTTTCATACTGTGGCCACCCATCTTGGCAACAACATACCAGAGTATACTGTGTTTTTATTGGTTGCAGGACACATTAATCTTTCAGGAGAACATGAGACATTCTTTCTTGCTTGTCTTCTTATGAACCAAACTATTTCACTTCCATAGATTTCGTTTTCATTTTCAACTTTGCTTTAAGAAAAACTTAAATGAAACTTACAGGGCTGACACTGTGGTTACTATTACACTTCAAATAAGAGTTTGGAATGGCAGATACACTACTATCATGAACCAAACGCACATCCAGAGAAAGCCCAGTTGTTCACCACCTCTGAATTACTGACCAGTAATAGTCATTGACCATCACATGCCTCTAGCCCTAACAATCTAGGAGCAAGCTGTTAAATAGCTACATACCCACAACAAGGAGGATTCTGGGACATCTCTCTCCTGAGCAACAGGAGATGAACTATAAGGACCTCAGATTAAGTATGGGCAAAATGTACTTCGCCCGAACCTTATGTTCCTTCCAGTGGTGGAGCCCTGTGCTCAGGGGCTCTTGGGTGGCTCAGTCAGTTAACCGTCTGACTCTTGGTTTTGGCTCAGGTCATGATCTCACGGTTTGTGAGTCGGAGCCCCACATTGGTCTCTGCGCTGCCAGAACAGAGCCTGCTTGGGATTCTCTCTCTTTCTCTCTGCCCCTCCCCCACTTGCACTGACTCTGTCTCTCTCAAAATAAATAAATAAACTTAAAAAAGAAGTTGAAATACAAACATGACCATGCTACTCCACTTAACAGTAATTAAAGGTTCTCCAGTGTGTTTATAATAAAGTACAAAGTCTTCTAGAATAGCAATGTCCACAGAAATACAATAGAAGCCATACTACAATTTTTAATATTTCAGGAGCAACATTAAAAAATGGGTGAGGGTGGAGAGAATGGAGAATTATTTGTTCAATGAGTAAGCTTAATTTAGAAAGATGAAAAAGTTCTGAAGATACAGGGGCATGAGATGTAAATACATTTAATGCTACAGAAATATACACCTAAAAATGATTAAATTGAAAATTTTATGTTAAGTATATTTTACAATAAAAAATAAATCAGGTGAAATTAATTTTAATATATCTTATTTAAGTCAACAAATGTAAAATATTATCATTTTGACATGTAGCCAATATAAAAATTAATGAGACATTTCACATTCTTTTTTTTCATACTGTCTTTTAAATATGCTGTGTACTTATTTGCACTTACAGCACATCTCAACTATGATACTAAGTTTTCAAGGGTGTTTGAAATGTATACCTACCAAAACTACAATTGTCTTTCATGTGTTTATGCTGCATCGGTTTTTAAGTTTAGCTTATTTAAAATTAAATAAAATTTAAAATAAAAGGGGAGTGTGAAAATATAGTTCCTGCCAACATTAGCCCACTGCCCACCTGCTTCAGGTTACATAGCAGGAGTGGAAATTAACTGTCTTAGGACGTGTCTTAGTCAGGGTTCATTTAGAGAGGCAGAACTGTTGTTGGGCACTGTACAACAGAGGCATATTTTAAGGCTAGACATTACCAGCCCCTGCATGCTGGTGCTCCATATCTGTGGTTGGGCCTAAACTTGTGGAGGGTCAGTGGAATGCAATGGGAGGTGTGTCCATGTGAATGAGAATAAATACAATTATTTTTTTTAATTTTATTTGAGAGAGAGAGAAAGAGAGAAGGGCAGGAGGAGGGAAGGAGAGAGAGAATCCCAAGTAGGCTCCATACCAAGCACGGAGCCTGATGCGGAGCTCGATCCTATGATCCTGGGATCGTGACCTGAACCAAAATCAAGAGTTGAATGCTCAACCTACTGAGCCACCCAGGTGCCCCCAAAAAACAAAAATTTTAAAGTTCAATTCTTTAGTAACACTAACCACATTCCACGTGTTCAACAGCCATAAGTGGCCGGTGGCTATCATGTTGGACCGCACAGTTCCAGATCATCTGAGGCTTTCTCTCCTCAAGACTCCAATCTCCCTCTTTATACTCCATGCTCCAGCTCTACTGAAATTTCACTTCCTAGACCTTACAATTCCCCCCACTTCCAGGCTACTAAGCATACTGACCCCTCTTCCAGCTAGCTCTTCTCATCTTTCAGGTCTCAGATTAAGGCATTGCTTCTTCCAAGAAGCTTTTCTCCACCTCTGGATTGCCAACCCTGATACTCCAAATATAGTAAGGTCCTTCACTGCAGTCCAGATTTCTACTACAAAAGATCTTTTCATACTGCTTTGCTTGTCTAATGTTTGTCTAATGTTCAATTACTTCCATTATTCTGTAATATTTGTAGAAATGAAATAAAATCTATCACCTAACCACAAAGCAAGTCTTAAAGAAATAATTATTGAACAGATAAATAAACAAACATACAAAAGAGAGCCAGAAACCTACTCCCTCCTTAGAAACATTTATCCGCTCTGTTCCTGATTGGCCAAATGGCAGCTCACAGAGACTATATTCCAGGCCCTTCACTTTCTTACTTCATCCTCACAACCACCCCAGTTTACAGATGAGTTTAAGAGAGGTCAATCTGCATGGCAAGCTTGCTTAAGTGGAGGACACTGGATACAAACAGCCTAATCTCAATGTAACAGAGACATACAATTACATGATCCAAACAGTAACAGATGAATGTAAAGGCCTTTTCATATTCCAATCAGGAAGTCCAAACTGTGGCTGGCTAAAACAGTGCTGGTACCTGTATTTATGAACTCATGTTAGAAAATGGCATCACTAAATTATAGGGGCCTATAGGGGCACTTGTACCCCAATGTTTATAGCAGCACTCTCAACAATAGCCAAATTATGGAAAGAGCTTAAATGTCCATCAACTGATGAATGGATAAAGAAATTGTGGCTTATAT
>NW_024418286.1:0-7829 GCF_014898765.1 Herpailurus yagouaroundi | reverse complement strand
ATGCAGAAAAGGCCTTTGACAAAATCCAGCACCCTTTCTTAATAAAAACCCTTGAGAAAGTCGGGATAGAAGGAACATACTTAAAGATCATAAAAGCCATTTATGAAAAGCCCACAGCTAACATCATCCTCAACGGGGAAAAACTGAGAGCTTTTTCCCTGAGATCAGGAACACGACAGGGATGTCCACTCTCACCGCTGTTGTTTAACATAGTGCTGGAAGTTCTAGCATCAGCAATCAGACAACAAAAGGAAATCAAAGGCATCAAATTTGGCAAAGATGAAGTCAAGCTTTCGCTTTTGCAGATGACATGATATTATACATGGAAAATCCGATAGACTCCACCAAAAGTCTGCTAGAACTGATACATGAATTCAGCAAAGTTGTAGGATACAAAATCAATGTACAGAAATCAGTTGCATTCTTATACACTAACAATGAAGCAACAGAAAGACAAATAAGGAAACTGATCCCATTCACAATTGCACCAAGAAGCATAAAATACCTAGGAATAAATCTAACCAAAGATGTAAAGGATCTGTATGCTGAAAACTATAGAAAGCTTATGAAGGTAATTGAAGAAGATTTAAAGAAATGGAAAGACATTCCCTGCTCATGGATTGGAAGAATAAATATTGTCAAAATGTCAATACTACCCAAAACTATCTACACATTCAATGCAATCCCAATCAAAATTGCACCAGCATTCTTCTCGAAACTAGAACAAGCCATCCTAAAATTCATATGGAACCACAAAGGCCCCGAGTAGCCAAAGTAATTTTGAAGAAGAAGACCAAAGCAGGAGGCATCACAATCCCAGACTTTAGCCTCTACTACAAAGCTGTCATCATCAAGACAGCATGGTATTGGCACAAAAACAGACACATAGACCAATGGAATAGAATAGAAACCCCAGAACTAGACCCACGAACGTATGGCCAACTCATCTTTGACAAAGCAGGAAAGAACATCCAATGGAAAAAAGACAGCCTCTTTAACAAATGGTGCTGGGAGAACTGGACAGCAACATGCAGAAGGTTGAAACTAGACCACTTTCTCACACCATTCACAAAAATAAACTCAAAATGGATAAAGGACCTGAATGTGAGACAGGAAACCATCAAAACCCTAGAGGAGAAAGCAGGAAAAGACCTCTCTGACCTCAGCCGTAGCAATCTCTTACTCGACACGTCCCCAAAGGCAAGGGAATTAAAAGCAAAAGTGAATTACTGGGACCTTATGAGGTAAAAAGCTTCTGCACAGCAAAGGAAACAACCAACAAAACTAAAAGGCAACCAACGGAATGGGAAAAGATATTTGCAAATGACATATCGGACAAAGGGCTAGTATCCAAAATCTATAAAGAGCTCACCAAACTCCACACCCGAAAAGCAAATAACCCAGTGAAGAAATGGGCAGAAAACATGAATAGACACTTGTCTAAAGAAGACATCCGGATGGCCAACAGGCACATGAAAAGATGTTCAGCGTCGCTCCTTATCAGGGAAATACAAATCAAAACCACACTCAGGTATCACCTCACGCCAGTCCGAGTGGCCAACATGAACAAATCAGGAGACTATAGATGCTGGAGAGGATGTGGAGAAACGGGAACCGTCTTGCACTGTTGGTGGGAATGCAAATTGGTGCAGCCGCTCTGGAAAGCAGTGTGGAGGTTCCTCAGAAAATTAAAAATAGACCTACCCTATGACCCAGCAATAGCACTGCTAGGAATTTATCCAAGGGACACAGGAGTACTGATGCATAGGGGCACTTGTACCCCAATGTTCATAGCAGCACTCTCAACAGTAGCCAAATTATGGAAAGAGCCTAAATGTCCATGAACTGATGAATGGATAAAGAAATTGTGGTTTATATACACAATGGAATACTACGTGGCAATGAGAAAAAATGAAATATGGCCTTTTGTAGCAACGTGGATGGAACTGGAGAGTGTGATGCTAAGTGAAATAAGCCATACAGCGAAAGACAGATACCATATGGTTTCACTCTTATGTGGATCCTGAGAAACTTAACAGGAACCCATGGGGGAGGGGAAGGAAAAAAAAAAAAAAAAGAGGTTAGAGTGGGAGAGAGCCAAAGCATAAGAGACTGTTGAGAACTGAGAGCAAACTGAGGGTTGATGGGGGGTGGGAGGGAGGAGAGGGTGGGTGATGGGTATTGAGGAGGGCACCTTTTGGGATGAGCACTGGGTGTTGTATGGAAACCAATTTGACAATAAATTTCATATAAAAAAAAAAAGAAATTGTGGTTTATATACACAATGGAATACTACGTGGCAATGAGAAAGAATGAAATGTGGCCTTTTGTAGCAACGTGGATGGAACTGGAGAGTGTGATGCTAAGTGAAATAAGCCATACAGAGAAAGACAGATACCATATGGTTTCACTCTTATGTGGATTCTGAGAAACGTAACAGAAACCCATGGGGGAGAGGAAGGGGGAAAAAAAGTTACAGAGAGGAAAGGAGGCAAACCATAAGAGACTCTTAAATACTCAAAACAAACTGAGGGTTGATGGGGGTGGGGAAGGGGGAAAGTGGGTGATGGGCATTGAGGAGAGCACCTGTTGGGATGAGCAGTGGGGGTTATATGGAAACCAATTTGATAATAAGTTATAAAAAACGAAAAAGAAGTCCAAATTCAGAAAAAAAAAACCTTAACTGGAATAAATGAGAGGTCTTAGCATTTACATGAGCTTTTTTTTTTTTCCATACGACATTTTTAGCCCATAGGTCTCATTTGTTAATTATGCACAGCAAGGGAAATAAGATTTTTAATTCATATTTTCAGGAAGACAATAGAGATTTCAGTGAGAGACTTAAAATTAGGTTGCTGAATATATTTTTCAGTAAATCCTAGAGACATTTTCTGTTATATTTTGCTCCTATTGTACTTTTTACTGACTCTTGAAAAATAGATATGCTGGTAAAGCTGAAGCTTTTTTTGGTACATATTTATCCTGTCTGAGGTTACCACCAAAACACTTTCTCAATTAGCATCCTTTAAAAAGAACACATTTCTGTACAGTGAAAGAATCTAATCAGTTGGCATCCCCAACCCTAAGAAATAATGATTGATACTTCCTAGAGAATTATGCTTAAGTACTCATGACTAAGTGTTTTAAAATGTTCAGTGATGCTTGACAAATATAAAGTGTTGTTAATCACAGTCAGTTACTTAAGAGATTTTTTTAAAACCTGAATATAAATTTACTCCTGTTGCTTTTATTCTTTTAATTATTTTGAGCTTTGTTTTGTGGGACTTAGGATGAAAAGAATACATCCTATCCCTCAAAGGAGTTTTCTCCTTAGCTCATAAGCTTTTACATTTTTAGGAGAGTTAAAGTCTTGAGAATTTCTTTTCTTTCACTCTAGTAAAACTAAAGATTGTCGATATGAAACTATAGTTACGATTTTCCTTTCTCTTTTAAAGTTGTTTTTTTTTTTTTTTTAAAGAGAGAGTGTTTCCCATCTCCAGTTTTCTAAAGCCAGAGCCAAAGAATAAAAACATCAAGAGGAATAGGGTCTTATTTTCAACATGAAGCCTCTTCATGAAGACAGAAATGGTGATATCAGGACCAAAATCTCACTCCACAGTCTATGTTGCTTGAAAAATATATGGCTTTGTAGATGCTTCATTCATTTTCATTAATACCAAACCACAGAAATTATTTTCCTCTTCCATTTTGGTCTCTTTAGGATTACAGATGCCATTTCAAATTGTTCAGCTCTTTTGTTGTTAAATATTTTCCTGAAACACGTAAGATGTAAACTGTTGGGCCGTTATTTCATCTGTTTCGTCATTTACTAGATCTACATTCATGTTGTTTTAGTAGTGCCTGTGACAAGCCCCCATTTTGTATAGAAATTTATCCAATTCACATATGCCAAATTTCTCCATTGGTGATTCTTTAATAATGAGTATTGACTTATTTTCTTATACCTCCAATTGCGTCAGTTTAGATTTATATATATATATATATATTTTTTCCTTTTTTGGTTTTACTCTATTGTCAAGAAACAGGAAGTAAATATATGGAGAATGGTGTAGAAATAGTATGATTCAAGTTCATGAACCATATAATGCCTATCAGTAATCTATATCAACATTTCTTTTCTCAAAGGTAGTGTAGATTTGAGCTATTTTTATGTTTTTATAATCATTCTACTGTTTTCATTAGATGATCTTAGTCCATGAGAGGATGCTTATGAAAAGTCAACAGTTTTAGAGATAGGATTGCCAGATTTGTCAAATGAAAATACTGGATGCCCAGTTAAATTTGAACTTCATATAAACCATGAATATTTTTTTTTAATATTAATGTGCCCCAAATAGTACATGACTTTTTAAGTATATTGCACACAATACCCAATGCCCACTTAGGTATGTGTGGGATATACTTATACTAAAAATTATACATGATTCATCTGATATTGAAATTAAAATTTAACGAAGAATCTTATATTTTATCAGGGAACTCTACTTTGAAGACATCGTGGTAGCATAAGTGAACATATGTTGTTCTGCCACTTAAGTAGCTATGTAACCTTGTGCATCTCATTTAAATTACCTGAACCTAAGTTTCATCACCTGCAAAATAACAAATAGTTACATTACAGGTTTTCTATAAAGATTCAAAGTTACTTATTTAAAACACCTGCACATAATAAATTTCCATTAACAAATAGCTGTTACTGGGGCACCTGGATGGCTCAGTTGGTTAAGCATCCTATTTCAGCTCAGGTCATGATCTCATGGTTTGTGGGTTTGAGCCCCGCATCGGGCTCTGTGCTGATAGCTCAGAGCCTAGAACCTGCTTTGGATTCTGTGTCTCCCTCTCTCTCTCTGCCCCTTTCCTGGTGGCTCCCTCTCTGTCTCTCTCTCTCTCAAAAATAAATATTAAAAAAAATTTTAAGCAATAGCTCTTATTATCGGAACAAGGAAGTACTACAAAAGCAAGTTACCATTTTTTTCATCTTTATAATAAATGACAGCACTCAGCACATAAACAACTCTTTAGATTGATAATTGAACAGTACACCCAGATGTTGGTAACTGTTTACCAGATCAGAGATTTGACCAGTAATAAAATACACGTAAGCACTAACCTTCCTTCTCTCCCCTACTATTTACCTCCTCTTATGTTACTTACCAAAGATCATACAACTTTTTGTATCAAATTCTGAATATATGTTGCCTTTTCATGTTGTCTTTTTTTCTAAGTTGTAATTTTATTTAAATCCTGCCTTTCTCAAACATCTTTTAAAAATTTTATGAATTTTTATTGAGGTATAATTTACATATAAATTTTATATATAAAATTCACCATTTTGAAGTATACAATTTAGTGTTTTTAGTATATTCACAAGGTTGTTCAACCATCACCACTATCTACTTCAAGACATTTTGATCACCCCCAAAATAAACCCCATACTCATTAGAAGGAACTCCCCATTCTTCCCACCCCCCATCCCCTGGCAACCACTAATCTATTCTCTGTCTCTATGAATTTGCCTATTCTAGACATCACATATAAATGTAATCATTTCATATGCAGCCTTTTGTGTCTGATTTCTTTCACTTAGCAGAATATTTTAAGATTCATCCATATTGCAGCATATATCAGTACTTCATTCTTTTTATGGTTGAATAAATTCCATTGTATGGATATATACTATATTTTGTTTATTTAGCAATTGATAGACATTTGAGTTGTTTCTCCTTATGGGCTATTAGGAATACTGCTGCTATTATTGTGCAGTCTTTTTTATGAACGTGTGTTTTATTGTCTCTTCGGTATGTATGTAGGAGTAGAATTGCTGGGTCATATTGTAACTCTGTGTTTAGCATTTTAAGGAACAGCCAGACAATTTTCCAAAATGATTCACCATTTTACATTCACGTCAGCAATGCAAAGAGTTCTAATTTCTCCACATCCTCACCTGTTATTATCTGTTTTTTTTTTCTTTTTCTTCCTTCTTTAAATTGTAGCCATCCTATTGGCATGCAGTGCTACCTCATTCTGGTTTTTATTATCTGTTCCCTGAGGATTAACAATGTCTAACATCTTTTCTTAGATGTTATAGATTCATAGATATCTATAGATGATACAGGTATAGATATAGATAGATATATCTTTGAAGAAATATTCAAATCTTTTGCCCATTTTTAATTGGGTTGTCTTTTTATTACTGAGTTATAAGATCTTTTCTATATCCTTATCAGATATATGATTTACAAAAATTTTCTCCCATTCTGTGTGTTATTTCTTCACTTTCTTCACAGAGTCCTTTGACGGGTAAAAGGTTTTAGTTTGGATGAAGCTTTATTAATCTATGTTTTTCTTTGGATGCTTATACTTTTGGTGTCATATTCACATTGCCTTTTGTTCCTTAATGAAACAAACATTAAACCAGGAGTAAATAGACATGATTTCTATTCCAAAATTTTCACTTACATAAATGTGTGACCTTAAGCCATTATTTAAACTATTTGGAACACATTTTCCACGTATTTGAAAAGAAGCTGGGTTCAACAGAGTATGTACTTTGTAATTTTGTATAAATTATCTCTATGAAACCCCCCAGGTTAGTAATTCTCCACCTGCCTAACATTTGGCAATCTCTGGAGACATTTTTGGTTGTCACAGCTAGGAAGGTGTGCTACTGGCATCACATGTCCTGCTAAACATGTTACAATGCACAGGACAGCTCCCACAGCAAAGAATGACACCAGCCAAAAATTACACTAGTGCTGAGATTGAGAAACACTGTTCTAAAATTATGATTCTAGCATTCCAACTTAAGTGGTAGTCTTTAATTTTGTCTGTATGAGCCAGATCATTTTGTGTTCTTAGCCTAATACGGGAGGTACTAGCCTGAGGGAGGCAAAAGAAGGGGGGCATATCAATAATTCTTGTAAGTGAGGAGAATTTTTGAAAATGTTTTCAGGGCACCTGGGTGGCTCAGTTGGTTAAGTGTCCAACTTCGGCTCAGGTCATGATCTCGCAGTTTGTGAGTTCGAGCCCCACGTCAGGCTCTGTGCTGACAGCTCAGAGCCTGGCGTCTGCTTCGGATTCTGTCTCCCTCTCTCTCTGACCCTCCCCTGCTCATGCTCTGTCTCTCAATATAAATAAACGTTAAAAATGTAAAAAAAAATCAAAAGAAAAAGAAAATGTTTTCAGGACTTGTAAAAAGTATTGTGTCTTTATTATGAAGAAAACAATTTTCAATATAAACACCTCCAGGAAAGGCCTTGTAGATGTATTCTTGTTATTGAGTCTTTTTCTTTAGGGTTTCTGGAACAAAGTAGTTTTGTTAAAATCATATATGCTATGATGTATATCTAATCAATAATAATGGGAGAAAATAAACCAAAATAGCTTGATAGAAGGAACTTGCTGTTTGTATGTCTTTGTATTAGTGACTTCTCTGAATTCAAAAAAAAGTTAATATTATACTAGTTGATCAGTTTATTTCAACTTTCTTCCCATACCACCTACTGGAATATACTAATTCACTTGAGTTCCACAAATAATTTATATAAAATATATCAGACAAACTGGGGCACCTGGGTGGCTCAGTCGGTTAAGCATCCGACTTCGTCTCAGATCATGATCTCATGGTTCATGAGTTTGAAGCCTGCATCAGGCTCTCTACTGTCAGTTCAGAGCCTTCTATGGATCCTCTGTCCTCCCCCACCATGCCCCTGCCCCTTCCCTGCTTGCTCTCTCTCTCTCTCAAAAATAAATGAACATTTTTTCATTTTTCTTTTTTCTTTTTTTGTTTTTTTATTATTATTTTTTTT
>NW_024418285.1:0-2285 GCF_014898765.1 Herpailurus yagouaroundi | reverse complement strand
TGAGAGGAAAATACATTGCAATCCAGGCCTATCTCAAGAAACAAGAACAATCCCAAATACAAAATCTAACAGCACACCTAAAGGAAATAGAAGCAGAACAGCAAAGACACCCCAAACCCAGCAGAAGAAGAGAAATAATAAAGATCAGAGCAGAAATAAACAATATAGAATCTAAAAAAACTGTAGAGCAGATCAACGAAACCAAGAGTTGGTTTTTTGAAAAAATAAACAAAATTGACAAACCTCTAGCCAGGCTTCTCAAAAAGAAAAGGGAGATGACCCAAATAGATAAAATCATGAATGAAAATGGAATTATTACAACCAATCCCTCAGAGATACAAACAATTATCAGGGAATACTATGAAAATTATATGCCAACAAATTGGACAACCTGGAAGAAATGGACAAATTCCTGAACACCCACACTCTTCCAAAACTCAATCAGGAGGAAATAGAAAGCTTGAACAGACCCAGCACCAGCGAAGAAATTGAATCGGTTATCAAAAATCTCCCAACAAATAAGAGTCCAGGACCAGATGGCTTCCCAGGGGAGTTCTACCAGACGTTTAAAGCAGAGATAATACCTATCCTTCTCAAGCTATTCCAAGAAATAGAAAGGGAAGGAAAACTTCCAGACTCATTCTATGAAGCCAGTATTACTTTGATTCCTAACCAGACAGAGACCCAGTAAAAAAAGAGAACTACAGGCCAATATCCCTGATGAATATGGATGCCAAAATTCTCAATAAGATACTAGCAAATCGAATTCAACGGCATATAAAAAGAATTGTTCACCATGATCAAGTGGGATTCATTCCTGGGATGCAGGGCTGGTTCAACATTCGCAAATCAATCAACGTGATACATCACATTAACAAAAAAAAAGAGAAAAACCATATGATCCTGTCAATCGATGCAGAAAAGGCCTTTGACAAAATCCAGCACCCTTTCTTAATAAAAACCCATGAGAAAGTCGGGATAGAAGGAACATACTTAAAGATCATAAAAGCCATTTATGAAAAGCCCACAGCTAACATCATCCTCAACGGGGAAAAACTGAGAGCTTTTTCCCTGAGATCAGGAACACGACAGGGATGCCCACTCTCACCGCTGTTGTTTAACATAGTGCTGAAAGTTCTAGCATCAGCAATCAGACAACAAAAGGAAATCAAAGGCATCCAAATTGGCAAAGATGAAGTCAAGCTTTCGCTTTTTGCAGATGACATGATATTATACATGGAAAATCCGACAGACTCCACCAAAAGTCTGCTAGAACTGATCCATGAATTCAGCAAAGTTGCAGGATACAAAATCAATATACAGAAATCAGTTGCATTCTTATACACTAACAATGAAGCAACAGAAAGACAAATAAGGAAACTGATCCCATTCACAATTGCACCAAGAAGCATAAAATACCTAGGAATAAATCTAACCAAAGATGTAAAGGATCTGTATGCTGAAAACTATAGAAAGCTTATGAAGGTAATTGAAGAAGATTTAAAGAAATGGAAAGACATTCCCTGCTCATGGATTGGAAGAATAAATATTGTCAAAATGTCAATACTACCCAAAGCTATCTACACATTCAATGCAATCCCAATCAAAATTGCACCAGCATTCTTCTCGAAACTAGAACAAGCAATCCTAAAATTCATATGGAACCACAAAAGGCCCCGAATAGCCAAAGTAATTTTGAAGAAGAAGACCAAAGCAGGAGGCATCACAATCCCAGACTTTAGCCTCTACTACAAAGCTGTCATCATGAAGACAGCATGGTATTGGCACAAAAACAGACACATAGACCAATGGAGTAGAATAGAAACCCCAGAACTAGACCCACAAACGTATGGCCAACTCATCTTTGACAAAGCAGGAAAGAACATCCAATGGAAAAAAGACAGTCTCTTTAACAAATGGTGCTGGGAGAACTGGACAGCAACATGCAGAAGGTTGAAACTAGACCACTTTCTCACACCATTCACAAAAATAAACTCAAAATGGATAAAGGACCTGAATGTGAGACAGGAAACCATCAAAACCCTAGAGGAGAAAGCAGGAAAAGACCTCTCTGACCTCAGCCGTAGCAATCTCTTACTCGACACATCCCCAAAGGCAAGGGAATTAAAAGCAAAAGTGAATTACTGGGACCTTATGAAGATAAAAAGCTTCTGCACAGCAAAGGAAACAACCAACAAAACGAAAAGGCAACCAACGGAATGGGAAAAGATATTTGCAAATGACATATCGGACAAAGGGCTAGTATCCAAAATCTATAAAGAGCT
>NW_024418284.1:0-5074 GCF_014898765.1 Herpailurus yagouaroundi | reverse complement strand
GACTTAATCATTAAGATGACCAAATATATATATTTTTCTTATAAATCAAAATACTGCAGTTACCAAAAGCTGAAAACCACAATTTTATACACACACATTTATTAAAGGAATACCATTTTTCATACCCTTTGCTTTGTAAATAACATGATTTAGTTCCAAATTATACTGAAATACACATTATTTCAAAGTAAGTAAAAGGAGACTACATATTTATAATTTGCCATGAAAGTTTGCCATGAATTATAAGAACAATGACATTGAAAACTTAGCAGCTTTCAGTAATATCTTACAAATATATTCCATTGTTTATTTCTTACAAATTGCTATAGTACTACTAGAAATTGTGGGTTAAACCACGCACAATTCAACCAGTGGCTAATAACCTTTGGGCACAAACACACACACACACACACACACACACACACACACACAAGAAAGAAATTTGAACATCTAAAGCTCTCAGAACATTACTCAGCTTGGTTGGCTCAGTCGGTTAAGGGTTTGACCGTTGGTTTTAGCTCAGCTTAATGATCTCACAACTCATGAGTTCAAGCCCCACATCAGGCTCTGTGCTAACCGTGGGGAGCCCGCTTGGGATTCTCTTTCTGCCTCTCCCCTGCTCACACTTTCCCGGTCTCAAAAATAAATAAATTAACATTTGAAAAAGAACACAAATATTGTCATTAACATCTAAGTAATTAAATAAAGCTCGATAATCATTTTCATGTTTTCCTATTCTTAAAATCTGATTCCAAGGTTTTCTCCTAGACCAACTATAACTCTCTAAAATGAAGGTTCTGCCACAAAAAAGCTCCACAGTGAACATGAGAGCCATGGAGAACAAAGTGGATTCATATGGCAAAGTGATGAAATAATACTGTGTGTTTCAGGATGCACACTCACACACACACACACACATACACACACACACACGAATGCACACATACACACATTTTTTCATTCACCAAAGGAAAATTCATCCTGCAGCGTTATCCCCTACCTTGCTTCGTTATTCAAAACTAAACTGCAGACAGCAAAAGATAAAAATACAAAATACAAATACTTAAATTAGGACAACAATATAGCAGAATATTTTTACAACTTGGGGTGCAAAAGGACTTCCTAATCAGAAAATAAAACCCCTACACAAAGTTAATATACAAGCAACAGTCTTGGTACAAGTGACAATGATGTAGTACATCACTAGTAATCATAGACTTAAAATAATGTACCCTTTTGGGGCGCCTGGGTGGCTCAGTCAGTTGAGCGACCGACTTCAGCTCAGGTCATGATCTCACGGTTTGTGAGTTCGAGCCCCACGTCGGGCTCTGTGCTGACAGCTCAGATTCTGCTTCAGATTCTGTGTCTCCCTCTCTCTGTTCCTCCCCCGCTTGCACTCTCTCTCTCTCTCAAAAATAAATAAAGATTAAAAATAATAATAATAATAATAATTTTAAATAATAATGTACCCTTCCCTATCAGACTGGGAAAATTTGAAAAGATGTGAAAAAGGGGTCTTAAGCATTTCTGGTAGAAGGTAACTGTCAGGGTCATTTTGGAAAGGTGATGTGACAGTACCCTACAAAGTTTTAAAAGTGTATATGCTTTGCCCTAGCAAACTCACTACAGATTCATCATACAAAAATACTTCCTCATGCCCAAAAGTATGTATATGTAAGAACAGCCACTGAATTCTATTATTTGTAATAAGTTGCTTTATTCAGGCACTGATTCCTCTGTATCACAATCTAGTAAAATAGATATTTGTGGATATCAGTACTCTTTAGAAACATAAAGGAGCACCTGGATTTTAATTTAAAAGATAAAACACAAAGGGCACCTGGATGGCTCAGTTGGTGAAGCCTCTGACTTTGGCCCAGGTGATGATCTCACAGTTTGTGAGTTCAAGCCCCACATCGGGTACTGTGCTAACAGCTCAGAGCCTGGAGCCTGCTTCAGATTCTGTGTCTGCCTCTCCTTCTGCCCCTCCCTGCTTGCCCTCTGTCTCTGTCTCTCTCTCAAAAATAAACATGAAAAAACTTTTTTAATAAAAAATAAAATCAAAGATAAAACACTAAACTTTCTGATAATTTTGAGACACTATGGCAAGCATATTGTTTGTGTTTGTTATGCTTTTTATCCTTGTACATTCAAATATTTTTCTCATCAAAAATTAGAAAAGGTTCTATACACAATGGAGTATTACATGGCAATGAGAAAGAATGAAATCTGGCCCTTTGTAGCAACGTGGATGGAACTGGAGAGTGTGATGCTAAGTGAAATAAGCCATACAGAGAAAGACAGACACCATATGGTTTCACTCTTATGTGGATCCTGAGAAACTTAACAGAAACCCATGGGGGAGAGGAAGGAAAAAAAAAAAAAAGAGGTTAGAGTGGGAGAGAACCAAAGTATAAGAGACTCTTAAAAACTGAGAACAAACTGAGGGTTGATGGGGGGTGGGAGGGAGGGGAGGGTGGGTGATGGGTATTGAGGAGGGCACCTTTTGGGATGAGCACTGGGTGTTGTATGGAAACCAATTTGGCAATAAATGTCATATATTGAAAAATAAATAAACATTAAAAAAAAGAAAAGGTTCTATAGGCTAACCAATTTGGATGTAAATTTTAAAAAATAAACAAGACAAGTTAAAAAAAACAAAAAACAAACAATAAAATAAAATCTATCATATTTGAAAAAAAATTAGAAAAGGTTGGGGCGCCTGGGTGGCTCAGTCTGTTGGGCTTCCGACTTCTGCTCAGGTCATGATCTCGCGGTCTGTGAGTTCGAGCCCCGCGTCGGGCTCTGTGCTGACAGCTCAGAGCCTGGAGCCTGTTTCAGATTCTGTGTCTCCCTCTCTCTGCCCCTTCCCTGCTCATACTCTGTCTCTCTCTCTCAAAAAACACAACAACAAAAAACAACTAAAAAACAAATTAGAAAAGGTTAATGTGATAGCACAAATGAGAAACACTGATCTTTGAGAACATCTCTGTAGATACATATTATCATAACTTCAAGTTTTCTTCAAGATACTCGTACAAAGATAAAGCAAATGCACACTCTGATAGAGTGAACATAGTATGTCATTAATTAAGCTTTCTGACTTTGAAGGTAGTTAACAAGTAACCAGCTGAAATGTCCTGCACTTTGCTCTCAGAAACCACACTACTCTAAAAGTTATCTTCACTGAGGCAAAATAAAAGAAGTGTAACAATTGTTACCGTTGGAGAAGATACATTCAGTCCCTGGCAAGCACTGTACGAATACAATGGAGACATTTCTTTTCTATTTATTTCTGTTAAGGGTCATATACTGTACCTCCTGATCCTATTTCTTCTCAATTCCCAGGTAATCCTCCTTTGTTTTTTTTTTTTTTTAATATTTGTTTATTTTTGAGAGAGAGAGAGAGAGAGAGAGAGTGAGAGAATGAGCAGGGGAGGGCCAGAGAGAGAAAATCCCAAGCAGGCTCCCCGCTGTCAGCACAGAGCTTGACACAGGGCTCGAACTCACGAACCCTGAGATCAAGCCCTGAGCCGAAATCAAGAGTAGGACACTTAAGGGGCGCCTGGGTGGCTCAGTCGGTTAAGCGTCTGACTTCAGCTCAGGTCATGATCTCTTGGTCTTGTGAGTTCAAATCCCATATCGGGCTCTGGGCTGACAGCTCGGAGCCTGGAGCCTGCTTCGGATCCTATGTCTCCCTCTCTCTCTGCCCCTCCCCTGCTCCTGCTCTGTCTCTCTCTGTCTTTCAAAAATGATTAAATGCTAAAAAAAAAAAAAAAAAAAAAAAATTATTTTAGGAACTTAACTTCTGTTATATTTTGAATCAACACATGATAAAACCATGCAAACTTTTGAAATTATTTTTTTTTTCTAATTCTGTATGCTATTCACAGATGGCTTGGCATCAGGCCCCAATAACTCAAACTGGTAAAAGTCTTCTCTTGGTTATTCTCTTCTTATAACTGTTCTCATTGGGCTGCCTGGGTGCCTCAGTTGGTCGAGCATCTGACTCTTGGTCTCAGTTCAAGTCTTGATCTCAGGGTCGTGAGGTCAAGTCCCAAGCTGAGCTCCGTGCTGGGCGTGAAGCCTGCTCGTTACAAAATTGTCCTCAGAGACCCCACACTCTCCTGTGTTTCTCTCTCTGTCTTAGCCCTTCTTGTCCCATTGGGGGCCCCTGCCCATCATCATCCCATTGGGGGCCCCTGCCCATTGGGGGCCCCTGCCCACAGCCCACTGGTGTCCCATGCGGCTCTGTCCCGGACTCTTTTCTTCAGCATATCCTACCTGGGTACTATCCCTTTCCACGGCATCAACTTTCCCCATTTGCTGCTAAATCTATAATCTGTATAAGTAGGCCAGATCTCAGTAAGCTGGCACTGTTCTGATTTCGACTTTAACCCACAGTAACCAATGTTGTCCATTTTCACCGGGCAGTTCACAATGGAACGCTCATCACGTTCTCACGATGAAAGGACACCCACCAGTGAAGAACAGAGATGAGCGATCAAGACAGAGATAGTGACTGAAAAAATGATCTAGTTAGGGTACAACTTGTGCCGCTCTAGCAAAGAGATCGCAAGATGCAGTGACCTAAATAAGGGAAAGCATTTTTCAGTAACACGAAAGTCTAGGCTAGAGTGGCCTTTGGATGATTCAGGAATGCTTCTTGCTCTGCCTTCTTTGACACATGGTTTCCGTCTTATGGTCGACAATAGAAGTTCTGAGCATAGTCATTGTGTCCACATTCCAGCCCGTGGTAAGGAACAAAGGGGGAGCACAGAACCCAACCCTTACTTCTGAAGTCATAAAAAGCCGCACACATCATGCTCCCCAACACCCCAATCGTCAGAACTTAGTCACATGCCACACTCAGCTGCGAGGGAGGAGGTGAGAAATGGAAGTTTTCAGCTAGGCAGTTTGTCCTCAGCTAAAACCCAGTTGTGTTATTAAAAATAGAATTGGAGGGGCGCCTGGGTGGCGCAGTCGGTTAAGCTTCCGACTTCAGCCAGGTCACGATCTCGCGGTCCGTGAGTTCGAGCCCCGCGTCGGGCTCTGTGCTGACAGCTCAGAGCCT
>NW_024418283.1:0-4075 GCF_014898765.1 Herpailurus yagouaroundi | reverse complement strand
TGTCCATCAACTGATGAATGGATAAAGAAATTGTGGTTTATATACACAATGGAGTACTACGTGGCAATGAGAAAGAACGAAATATGGCCCTTTGTAGCAACGTGGATGGAACTGGAGAGTGTGATGCTAAGTGAAATAAGCCATACAGAGAAAGACAGACACCATATGTTTTCACTCTTATGGGAATCCTGAGAAACTTAACAGAAACCCATGGGGGAGGGGAAGGAAAAAAAAAAGGTTAGGGTGGGAGAGAGAGCCAAAGCATAATAGACTCTGAAAAACTGAGAACAAACTGAGGGTTGATGGGGGGTGGGAGGGAGGGGAGGGTGGGTGATTGGTATTGGGGAGGGCACCTTTTGGGATGAATCCTGGGTGTTGTATGAAAACCAATTTGACAATAAACTTCATATATTGAAAAAAAAAAAAGAACAAAGTAGAGGTCACTTAATATCAATATCACCACAAAGAGAGATAATATATGGCTGAATGAAATCATTGCTGTAGAGTATTGAGTGAAATTATATGTAGAATACAAACCAAATGTTGACATCTGTATGGCACATATATGAAGGAGAAGGGCTTGACAATTTTATTTTGTTACAGAAAATCTATGCCATTAATGGATTTCCCTTTTATTGTACAAAGAGTCCTTCAACATCTTTTTTTAATGCTTGTTTTCTCTTTTCCATTGATTTTATTTATTATTATTTTGCAAATATATTTTCTACTTTGTTCTTTATAAAATAATTTGCTGGTAGTTCAGTGCTTCTTATACCTGATTTCATAGGTTTCTTAGCCAAGATGTGGCTTATAAATATTTACTTTAAAAAAAGGAAACTTTAGGGGCACCTGGGTGGCTTAGTTAGTTTATGTCCGACTTTAGCTTATGTCATGATCTCATGGCTTGTGGGCTCCAGGCCCACGTTGAGCTCTGAGCTGATAGCTCAGAGCCTGGAGCCTGCTTCAGATTCTGTGTCTCTCTCTCTCCGTCCCTTCCCTGCTCGCACTTTGTCTCTCTCTCTCTCCCTCCCTCCCTCTCTCTCTCTCTCTCAAAAAAAAAAAAAAAAGGCAACTTTATGGAAAAGGCAAATCTTTGGAGATGGTTTAAAAAGATCAGTAGTGGGGCGCCTGGGTGGCTCAGTCGGTTAAGCGTCCAACTTCAGCTCAGGTCATGATCTCGCAGTCCGTGAGTTCGAGCCCCGCGTCGGGCTCTGGGCTGATGGCTCAGAGCCTGGAGCCTGCTTCCAATTCTGTGTCTCCCTCTCTCTTTGCCCCTCCCCCATTCATGCTTTGTCTCTGTCTCAAAAATAAATAAACTTAAAAAAATAAAATAAAATAAAAAATAAAAAGATCAGTAGTTGTCAGGGGTCAGGGAGAAGAAAGGAGCAATAGGGGAAGAATGGGAGTTTTAGGCCAGTTAAACTATTCTGAATGATACTGTCATTACACATTTCTCAGAACAAAGAATGTACAATACAAATGATCCCTAATGTAAACTCTGGACTTTGGTTAGTAATAACGTATCAATATTGTCTCATTGATTGTAACAAATGTTCCAGGCTAGTGCAAGATATTAACAACAAGGAAAACTGTGGAGGGTGGAGGAGGTGTATGGGAACTCTACTTTCCACTCAATTTTTCTGTAACATAAAACTATTCAAAGAATAAAATCAATTAATTAAAAAAAAAATAAAAGGCAACTTTAAATTTAAGTTGTCCCTGAAGTGTTGTGTGCTGCTTTAGATACAAATGCTTCCATTTAATAATAAAAGGCCTCAATGTTGCCTTTTTCTGTGCAAACCTGATTGTGTTTTAAACAGAAAGGCTGCCAATCTCTTCTGAAAGTTTGATAAAGTGTATAACAACTTTTGCGCTGGTATCTAGATGTAAATGGACAGCTAGAGCAATACAATTTACTTTTCCTATATGCAGCATCAAAATTCCTATTCTAGGGGCACCTGGGTGGCTCAGTCGGTTAAGCGGCCGACTTCGGCTCAGGTCATGATCTCGCGGTCCGTGAGTTTGAGCCCTGCGTCGGGCTCTGTGCTGACAGCTCAGAGCCTGAAGCCTGTTTCAGATTCTGTGTCTCCCTCTCTCTCTGCCCCTCCCCCGTTCATGCTCTGTCTCTCCCTGTCTCAAAAATAAATAAACGTTAAAAAAATTTTTTTTAAAAATTGCTATTCTCACATTT
Organism: Herpailurus yagouaroundi; assembly: GCF_014898765.1. Lineage (NCBI taxonomy): Eukaryota > Metazoa > Chordata > Mammalia > Carnivora > Felidae > Herpailurus > Herpailurus yagouaroundi. The sequence goes on along the minus strand of NW_024418283.1, from coordinate 1,884 downwards.
GAAGTTTAGCTACTGGTGCAGTCACCACACTCAAATTCATTTGTCCCAGCATGTAAAAATGCCCATTCTAAAGAGACTATTTTGGAAGATGTCATTTTCACTTTTTCTCTCATAAAGCCTGTTGGAAACACATTTCTTCTAAAAAATCTTTTCTGACACTACACTTTACTCAATCACTGCCTGACTTTCTGAATAGTCCTCACTCTTCTCTTATTTCTGACTTCTCTTTGCAGCTAGAAATAATAGCACAAATCCCTTGCAGGAATACTCGCTTTATTATGCTTCACAGATTTTTTTTCTTCACAGATTTGTTTTACAAATTGAAGCTTTGTGTCAATTTTGCATCAACCAAGACTAATGCTGCCATTTTTTTCCCAACAGCATTTGCTCACTTCATGCTTCTGTGTCACATTTTGGTAACTCTAAGCATATTTCCAACTTTTATATTTTACACTTGTAATGGTGATTTGTGATCAGCGATCTTTGATGTTACTATTGTAATTGGTTTAGGATGTCCGTAATTGCACACGTATAAGACAGCAAACATAAGAAATGTGTGTGTTCTAACTGCTCCATATTCCCTGAGACACAACAATATGGAAATTAGGACAATTAATAACCCTACAACGGCCTCTCCGTGTTCAGGCAAAAGAGTCACACGTCTCACACTTTAAATCAAAAGCTCGAAATGATTAAGCTCAGTGAGGAAGGCATGTCAAGAACTGAGACAGGCTGAAAGCCAAGCCTCTTGTGCTGAACAGATAGCCAAGTTATGAATGTAAAGGAAAAGTTCTTGAAGGAAGTTACAAGTGCCTCCAGTGAACACAAGAATGATAAGAAAGTGAAACAGCCTTATTGCTGACATGGAGAAAGTTTGAGCGGTCTGGATAGACGACCAAACTAGCCACAACATTCCCTTCAAAAGCCAAAGCCTAATCCACAGCAAGGCCCTGGCTCTTCAATTCTGAGAGCTGAGAGAGTTAAGAAGCCGCAGAAGAAAAGTTGGAAGCTAGTAGACGTTAGTTCATGAAATTTAAGGAAAGCCATGTCTGTAACAGAAAAATGCGAAGTGAAGTAGCAAGTACTGATGTAGAAGCTGCAGCAACATTGAGACAAGACCCTCCACCAGCAAAAAGGTTATGTGTGGCTCACTGAAAGCTCAGAGGATGGTTAGCATTTTTTAGCAGCAAATATTTTAAAATCAAGGTTTATACATTGTTTTTTAGGCATAATGCTATTGCATGGTTAACAGTACAGTATAGTGTAAACACAGATTTTATACGTTCTGGGAAACAAAAGAAAATCATTTCACTGGCTTTATTGCAATATTTGCTTTATTGCTGTGGTCTGGAACTGAACCACAGTAACTCCAAAGTAGGCCTGTACTTTGTGCCAGACCCTCTGTGTGCTAAGCATTTTACTTACATTAATTTAATCTTTTTTTTTTTAATTTTATTTTATTTTTATTTATATATGAAATTTATTGTCAAATTGGTTTCCATACAACACCCAGTGCTCATCCCAAAAGGTGCCCTCCTCAATACCCATCACCCACCCTCCCCTCCCTCCCACCCCCCATCAACCCTCAGTTTGTTCTCAGTTTTTAAGAGTCTCTTATGCTTTGGCTCTCTCCCACTCTAACCTCTTTTTTTTTTTTTCCTTCCCCTCCCCCATGGGTTCCTGTTAAGTTTCTCAGGATCCACATAAGAGTGAAACCATATGGTATCTGTCTTTCTCTGTATGGCTTATTTCACTTAGCATCACACTCTCCAGTTCCATCCACGTTGCTACAAAAGGCCATATTTCATTTTTTCTCATTGCCACGTAGTATTCCATAGTGTATATAAACCACAATTTCTTTATCCATTCATCAGTTGATGGACA
>NW_024418282.1:0-4993 GCF_014898765.1 Herpailurus yagouaroundi | reverse complement strand
AAGATTTAAAGAAATGGAAAGACATTCCCTGCTCATGGATTGGAAGAATAAATATTGTCAAAATGTCAATACTACCCAAAGCTATCTACACATTCATTGCAATCCCAATCAAAATTGCACCAGCATTCTTCTCGAAACTAGAACAAGCAATCCTAAAATTCATATGGAACCACAAAAGGCCCCGAATAGCCAAAGTAATTTTGAAGAAGAAGACCAAAGCAGGAGGCATCACAATCCCAGACTTTAGCCTCTACTACAAAGCTGTCATCATCAAGACAGCGTGGTATTGGCACAAAAACAGACACATAGACCAATGGAATAGAATAGAAACCCCAGAACTAGACCCACAAACGTATGGCCAACTAATCTTTGACAAAGCAGGAAAGAACATCCAATGGAAAAAAGACAGTCTCTTTAACATATGGTGCTGGGAGAACTGGACAGCAACATGCAGAAGGTTGAAACTAGACCACTTTCTCACACCATTCACAAAAATAAACTCAAAATGGATAAAGGACCTGAATGTGAGACAGGAAACCATCAAAACCTTAGAGGAGAAAGCAGGAAAAGACCTCTCTGACCTCAGCCGTAGCAATCTCTTACTCGACACATCCCCAAAGGCAAGGGAATTAAAAGCAAAAGTGAATTACTGGGACCTTATGAAGATAAAAAGCTTCTGCACAGCAAAGGAAACAACCAACAAAACGAAAAGGCAACCAATGGAATGGGAAAAGATATTTGCAAATGACATATCGGACAAAGGGCTAGTATCCAAAATCTATAAAGAGCTCACCAAACTCCACACCCGAAAAGCAAATAACCCAGTGAAGAAATGGGCAGAAAACATGAATAGACACTTCTCTAAAGAAGACATCCGGATGGCCAACAGGCACATGAAAAGATGTTCAGCGTCGCTCCTTATCAGGGAAATACAAATCAAAACCACACTCAGATATCACCTCACGCCAGTCAGAGTGGCCAAAATGAACAAATCAGGAGACTATAGATGCTGGAGAGGATGTGGAGAAGCGGGAACCCTCTTGCACTGTTGGTGGGAATGCAAATTGGTGCAGCCACTCTGGAAAGAAGTGTGGAGGTTCCTCAGAAAATTAAAAATAGACCTACCCTATGACACAGCAATAGCACTGCTAGGAATTTATCCAAGGGACACAGGAGTACTGATGCATAGGGGCACTTGTACCCCAATGTTCATAGCAGCACTCTCAACAATAGCCAAATTATGGAAAGAGTCTAAATGTCCATCAACTGATGAATGGATAAAGAAATTGTGGTTTATATACACAATGGAATACTACGTGGCAATGAGAAAAAATGAAATATGGCCTTTTGTAGCAACGTGGATGGAACTGGAGAGTGTGATGCTAAGTGAAATAAGCCATACAGAGAAAGACAGATACCATATGGTTTCACTCTTATGTGGATCCTGAGAAACTTAACAGGAACCCATGGGGGAGGGGAAGGAAAAAAAAAAAAAGAGGTTAGAGTGGGAGAGAGCCAAAGCATAAGAGACTGTTGAGAACTGAGAGCAAACTGAGGGTTGATGGGGGGTGGGAGGGAGGAGAGGGTGGATGATGGGTATTGAGGAGGGCACCTTTTGGGATGAGCACTGGGTGTTGTATGGAAACCAATTTGACAATAAATTTCATATAAAAAAAAAGGAACATCCTACTAAAGAATGAATGGGTCAACCAGGAAATTAGAGAAGAAATTAAAAAATATATGGAAACAAACGAAAATGAAAATACAACAATCCAAACGCTTTGGGATGCAGGGAAGGCAGTCTTGAGAGGAAAATACATTGCAATCCAGGCCTATCTCAAGAAAGAAGAAAAATCCCAAATACAATATCTAACAGCATACCTAAAGGAAATAGAAACAGCACAGCACAGACACCCCAAACCCAAAAGAAGAAGAGAAAGTATAAAGGTCAGAGAAGAAATAAATGATATAGACTCTAAAACACTGTAGAGCAGATCAACAAAACCAAGAGTTGGTTTTTTGAAAAAAAAAATAAACAAAATTGATAAAACTCTAGCCAGGCTTCTCAAAGAGAAAAGGGAGATGACCCAAACTGCTAAAAACATGAATGAAAATGGAATTATTACAACTAATCTCTCAGCAATATAAGCAATTACCAGGGAATACTATGAAAAATTATATGCCAACAAAATGGACAACCTGGAAGAAATGGACAAATTCTTAAGCACCCACACACTTCCAAAAACTCAAAGAGGAAAAAATAGAAAAATTTAACAGACCGATAACTAGCGAAGAAATTGAATCAGTTATCAAAATCTCCCAACAAATGAGAGTCCTGGGCCAGATGACTTCCCAGGGCAATTCTACCAGACATTTAAAGCAGAGTTAATACGTATCCTTCTCAAGCTGTTCCAAAAAAAAGAAATGGAAGGAAAGCTTCCAGACACATTCTATGAGGCCAGCGTTACCTTGATTCCCAAACCAGACAAAGACTTCATTAAAAAGAAGAATTACAGGCCAATATCCCTGATGAACATGGGTGCAAAAATTCTCAATAAGATACAAGCAAATCGAATTCAACAGCATATAAAAAGAACTATTCACTATGATCAAGTGAGATTCATTCCTGGGCTGCAGGGCTGGCTTAATATTTGCAAATAAATCAATGTGATACATCACATTAATAAAAGAAAAGATAAGAACCATATGATCCTGTCAATCGATGCAGAAAAGCGTTTGTCAAAATTCAGCATCCTTTCTTAATAAAAACCCTCGAGAAAGTCAGGATAGAAGGAACATACTTAAACATCATAAAAGCCATTTATGAAAAGCCCACAGCTTATATCATCCTCAATGGGGAAAAACTGAGAGCTTTCCCCCTGAGATCAGGAATAAGATAGGGATGTCCACTCTCACGGCTGTTGTTTAACATAGGGTTGGAAGTGCTAGCATCAGCAATCAGACAACAAAAGGAAATCAAAGGCATCAAAATTGGCAAAGATGAAGTAAAGCTTTCACTTTTTGCAGGTGACATGATATTATACATGGAAGACCCAAGGGATTCCAACAGAATTCTCCTGAAACTGATACATGCATTCAGCAAAGTCGTAGGATACAAAATCAATGTACAGAAATCAGTTGCATTCTTATACAGTAATAAGGAAGCAACAGAGAGACAAGTAAAGAAATGAATCCCATTCACAATTGCATCCAGAAGCATAAAACACCTAGGAATAAACCTAACCAAAGATGTAAAAGATCTGTATGCTCAAAACTATAGAAAGCTTATGAAGGAAATTGAAGAAGATACAAAGAAATGGAAAAACATTCCATGCTCATGGATTGGAAGAATAAATATTGCTAAAATGTCAATACTACCGAAAGCAATACACACATTCAATGCCATCCCAATCAAAATTGCACCAACATTCTTCTCGAAGCTAGAATAAGGAATCCTAGGGGCGCCTGGGTGGCTCAGTTGGTTGGGCGTCTGACTTCGGCTCAGGTCACGATCTCACTGTCCGCGGTTCGAGCCCTGCGTCGGGCTCTGTGCTGACTGCTCAGAGCCTGGAGCCTGTTTAGGATTCTGTGTCACCCTCTCTCTCTGACCCTCCCCCGTTCATGCTCTGTCTCTCTCTGTCTCAAAAATAAATAAATGTTAAAAAAAATAAAAAAAAGAACCCTAAAATTTGCATGAAACCACAAAAGACCCGAAATAGCCAAAGTCATATTGAAGAAGAAAACCAAAGCAGGAGGCATCCCAATCCCTGACTTTAGCCTCTACTACAAAGCTGTCATCATCAAGACAGCATGGTACTGGCACAAAAAATGACACATAGACCAATGGAATAGAATAGAGACTCCAGAATTGGACCCACAAAAGTATGGCCAACTAATCTTTGACAAAGCAGGAAAGAATATCCAATGGAAAAAAGACAGTCTCTTTAACAAATGGTGCTGGGAGAACTGGACAGCAACACGCATAAGAATGAAGCTAGACCACTTTCTTACAACATTCACAAAAATAAACTCAAATGGATGAAGGACCTGAATGTGAGACAGGAAACCATCAAAACCCTAGAGAGCAAAGCAGGAAAAAAAACCTCTCTGGCTGCAGCCGCAGCGATTTCTTACTTGACACATCTCCAAAGGCAAGGGAATTAAAAGCAAAAATTAACAATTGGGACCTCATGAAGATAAAAAGCTTCTGAGCTGCAAAGGAAACAAACAAAAAAACTAAAAGGCAACCAGTGGAATGGGAAAAGATATTTGCAAATGACACATCAGACAAAGCGCTATTATCCAAAATATACAAAGAGCTCACCAAACTCCACACCTGAAAAACAAATAACCCAGTGAAGAAATGGGCAGAAAACATGAATAGACACTTCTCCAAAGAAGACATCCGGGTGGTCAACAGGCACATGAAAAGATGATCAACGTCACTCCTCATCAGGGAAATACAAATCAAAATCACACTCAGATATCACCTCACGCCAGTCAGAGTGGCCAAAATGAACAAATCAGGAGACTATAGATGCTGGAGAGGATGTGGAGACACGGGAACCCTCTTGCACTGTTGGTGGGAATGCAAATTGGTGCAGCCACTCTGGAAAACAGTGGGGAGGTTCCTCAGAAAATTAAAAATATACCTACCCAATGACCCAGCAGTAGCACTGCTAGGAATTTACCCAAGGGATACAGGAGTACTGATGCATAGGGACACTTGTACCCCAATGTTTATAGCAGCACTGTCAACAATAGCCAAATTATGGAAAGAGTCTAAATGTCCATCAACTGATGAATGGATAAAGAAATTGTGGTTTATATACACAATGGAGTACTACATGGCAATGAGAAAGAATGAAATATGGCCCTTTGTAGCAACGTGGATGGAATTGGAGAGTGTGATGCTAAGTGAAATAAGCCATACAGAGAAAGACAGATACCATATGGTTTCACTCTTATGTGGATCCTGAGAAACTTAACAGAA
>NW_024418281.1:2354-3149 GCF_014898765.1 Herpailurus yagouaroundi | reverse complement strand
GTATGGAAACCAATTTGACAATAAATTTCATATTAAAAATAAATAATTAATTAATTAAAAAAGAGAAAACAAAAAAAAAAAAAAAGAAAGAAATACTGTGGTTTCGGAAGAGAAAATACAGGGACGTGTTTATCGCACACATCCCCTCTAGGACCTGCACGCGGATTTCAAAGACCTCCCTCCACCTCCTGCGTCCACTCTCCTTTTAAGCCAATGGTCAAAACTATCTTAAGGCAGGGCCACGCTCTCTCTCTACGTCATCCACGGGCTACACATTTGTGTCCCAGGTTCCGCGCTGCGCCCCCAGACTTTCCTAGAAGTCTGCCGCTTGCAACAACACGCGTGGAAACGCCTAGTGCCAAGCTCGCCTCCCGTTGTTAAGTATTTTGGCCCCAGGCGGGACTTCTGGAAAAGCATGAAGACTTGGTTGTAGACATAAGAGAAGAGTTTTCTTGGAGGAATAAAAGAAGGCCGTTAGTTCGAGGGACGTAGCCTCTGACAAGGCGAGGCTGTAGCATATGAAACGGTTCACATTTAAATTTAAGATTCATGCATCTCTACGTGTGCGTATCATATAGTTCATTTCAGGGCACGTGATGTATGAATACTGCACCTGCTGCTTCCTTGGGAAACCCATTCCATTTTCGCCCGATGAGTATCTACTCCACTCTATGGATGGTAGTAGTAGTCTTGTAAGAAGCTCAGGGTTTTAATGGTTTTGTTCCCTGGGATCCAATCTCTTCGAAATGCTAAGGCACGACCCAAGCCAAAGACAAAAAAAAAAAAAAAAAAAAT
>NW_024418281.1:741-2254 GCF_014898765.1 Herpailurus yagouaroundi | reverse complement strand
CCGCGAACATTGCATTACATCTCAGCAACTAAATTAAAACGGGAGAACTTTTGGCTAAAAATGCAGAGCTCACTTTTCGTAGTCCACGGTTTCCTACGTATTTTGGTCGATATAGCATCTTTTGTTTTTACTCCCTGCTGGCACAACAGTTAGCTTCCTGGGTGATTTGTGTTAGAGGGAACGGCACGACATAGTTTGGAAAACACGTAACTCAGAGGATAATGTGGCAATTCACGCCGGAAGGCGCGTGAGCTCCGTGGACCACGCACCTTATGAGACCCACAACCCTCTGTGCTAACAAGGCTGTTAAGACTAGTTCTACACATAACGCGTTTTTTTACTTACAAAAGTTTCCTGAAACAAACATAAACTAAAATATTTAATAAAATCCCTCTCTTTTCAAAACACCCAACTCACACATTTAACTGTGACTCCTTCCATAACCCACGTTTCTTTTTTTTTTTTTTTTAATATTTATTTGTTTTTTAGAGAGAGATAGAGCATGAGCAGAGGAGGGGCATACAGAGAGGGAGACACAGAATCCGAAGCAGGCTCCAGGCTCCGAGCCGTCAGCACAGAGCCCCATGCGGGGCTCGAACCCACGAATGGTGAGATCATGACGTGAGCCGAAGTCAGACGCTTAACCGACTGAGCCACCCAGGCGTCCCCCGCTCAAGGCTTCTTATTTTTTGTACAATCTCATAGACTCGTTGAACCCCCAAATAAAAAAAAAATGCCCATCCTTCTTTATATCACCCACAGCTTTTCCTAAGTCTTTACAACTAAATGTAATTTCCGCCTTCACAGAAGTTTCTGACAATTAGCTTATTAGTCTGGTTGACCAGATATACCGGTGACAGACTACGAGTGACACATTTTCCTCGAAGGAAGACAGAATTACAAGGGGGAAACCTGTGAGGGATCCAGAAGCCAACGCACAGTGACAGGTGTGGATGAAGCTGGTCTGGGACTTTATGACGAGTGTGGACACAAGTGACGTGCCAGTTCTCAGTCCATATGCTGGCAGTAACATGTCCTAATGCCACCATGACAGTCTGAAGCTTCTCACTCAACCCAATGGCAGTCCAAGAAATCTATGTGATGCTGAGGGTCACATCTCCTAATACCACCATGACCTTCTGAAGCTTCTCACTCAACCCAATGGCAGTCCAAGAAATCTGTGTGATGCTGAGGGTCACGTCTCCTAATACCACCATGACCTTCTGCAGCTTCTCACTCAACCCAATGGCAGTCCAAGAAATCTGTGTGATGCTGAGGGTCACGTCTCCTAATACCACCATGACCTTCTGAAGCTTCTCACTCAACCCAATGGCAGTCCAAGAAATCTATGTGATGCTGAGGGTCACGTCTCCTAATACCACCATGACCTTCTGAAGCTTCTCATGACATTCTGAACTTTCCCAGTCAACCCAATGGGCATCCGAGGGATGTTCCTGACACTGAGGGTCACATCTCCTAATGCAACAAGGACCTTCTGTGCCTTCTCACTCAA
>NW_024418281.1:0-731 GCF_014898765.1 Herpailurus yagouaroundi | reverse complement strand
TTCTCACTCAACCCAACGGGCATCCAAGGGATGTTCCTGACACTGAGGGTCACATCTCCTAATGCAGCCATGACCTTCTGTCACGGCTTCTCATCAACCCAATGGGTGCCTTCTCATCAACCCAATGGGTGTCCAAGGGAGTCCATATGCTAAGGCTGACATAGGTGCTGATGGGGTAGCATCCATGCTTGTTTGGTGGCTCTGGAATAAATATACTCAGTGTCCATGAACGAGGTGGATCCCATCTGCCACGAGGCATGGGTATGTAAAGAAGGGCCTTTCCCCCCAATCACAGCACATTACCTGGCTCTGGTAGGTGAGCCTTTTGCAAAATCTGCATGGCTTCGTCCTGTTCCCCCTGAAGTATCATGAGTGCTGGCAGAAAGCATTTGATAACTCCATGCATCTTTGCACAGGACAGAGGATGCCCCCCCAGAAGCTGTCCACCAGATGCAATGGGTGTGTGCTTTGGGGTAGCCCAGCGGGGTCTCCTGCATGGTGGGTGTGCTCAACTGGGGGCAGAGGACAGACTCGGGGTTTGCAAAGACAAAGTTTCCAGCCTTCCAAGGGAAGGAGGGAGGAGGGAGGGAAGGAAGGAAGGAAGGAAGGAGGGAGGGAGAGAGAATGGAAGGAGGGAAGGAAGGAAAGAAAGAGGGAGGAAGGAAGGAAGGAAGGAAGGAAGGAAGGAAGGAAGGAGGAAGGAAGGAAAGAAGGAAGGAAGGAAGGAAGGA
>NW_024418280.1:0-2054 GCF_014898765.1 Herpailurus yagouaroundi | reverse complement strand
CTCTGGAAAGCAGTGTGGAGGTTCCTCAGAAAATTAAAAATAGACCTACCCTATGACCCAGCAATAGCACTGCTAGGAATTTATCCAAGGGACACAGGAGTACTGATGCATAGGGGCACTTGTACCCCAATGTTCATAGCAGCACTCTCAACAATAGCCAAATTATGGAAAGAGCCTAAATGTCCATCAACTGATGAATGGATAAAGAAATTGTGGTTTATATACACAATGGAATACTACGTGGCAATGAGAAAAAATGAAATATGGCCTTTTGTAGCAACGTGGATGGAACTGGAGAGTGTGATGCTAAGTGAAATAAGCCATACAGAGAAAGACAGATACCATATGGTTTCACTCTTATGTGGATCCTGAGAAACTTAACAGGAACCCATGGGGGAGGGGAAGAAAAAAAAAAAAAAAGAGGTTAGAGTGGGAGAGAGCCAAAGCATAAGAGACTCTTAAAAACTGAGAACAGGGGCGCCTGGGTGGCGCAGTCGGTTAAGCGTCCGACTTCAGCCAGGTCACGATATCACGGTCCGTGAGTTCGAGCCCCGCGTCAGGCTCTGGGCTGATGGCTCGGAGCCTGGAGCCTGTTTCCGATTCTGTGTCTCCCTCTCTCTCTGCCCCTCCCCCGTTCATGCTCTGTCTCTGTCTGTCCCATAAATAAATAAAAACGTTGAAGAAAAAAAAAATTTAAAAAAAAACTGAGAACAAACTGAGGGTTGATGGGGGGTGGGAGGGAGGAGAGGGTGGGTGATGGGTATTGAGGAGGGCACCTTTTGGGATGAGCACTGGGTGTTGTATGGAAACCAATTTGTCAGTAAATTTCATATATATAAAAAAAAATGTCATGGCCAGAAAGTGGTACTAAAATGTAAACTCCATGAGAGTGAGGGTGCTGCCTGTTTTGTCCACTGTTCTATCCTTAGGATCTAGAATTCACTAAATTTTTTTAATGTTTATTTACTTTTTGAGAGAGAGAAAGAGCACAAGTGGGGGAGGGGCGAGAGAGAGGGAGACACAGAATTTGAACCAGGCTCCAGGTTCTGAGCTGTCAGCACACGGTTCAACACGGGGCTCAACCCACAAACTGCAAGATCATGACCTGAGCCAAAGTCAGGCACTTAACTGACTGAGCCACCCAGGTGCCCTCACTGAATATTTTTAAGTTTATTTATTTATTTTGAGAGCAAGAACGTGATTAAATGGGGGAGGGGCAGAGAAAGAAAGAGAGGGAGAGAGAGAATCCCAAGTAGGCTCCACCCTGTCAGTGCAGAGCCTGACATGGGGCTTGATTTCATGAACCATGAGATCATGACGTAAGCCAAAATCAAGAGTTGGCCGCTTAACAGACTGAGCCACCCAGGCACCCCTAGAACTCACTAAATATTCTTATTTTATTTTTTATTTTTTATTTATTATTTTTTTTCCATTTTATTTATTTTTATTTATTTATTTTTTCAATATATGAAGTTTATTGTCAAATTGGTTTCCATACAACACCCAGTGCTCATCCAAAAGGTGCCCTCCTCAATACCCATCACCCACCCTCCCCTCCCTCCCACCCCCCATCAACCCTCAGTTTGTTCTCAGTTCTCAACAGTCTCTTATGCTTTGGCTCTCTCCCACTCTAACCTGTTTTTTTTTTCCTTCCCCTCCCCCATGGGTTCCTGTTAAGTTTCTCAGGATCCACATAAGAGTGAAACCATATGATATCTGTCTTTCTCTGTATGGCTTATTTCACTTAGCATCACACTCTCCAGTTCCATCCATGTTGCTACAAAGGGCCATATTTCATTCTTTCTCACTGCCACGTGGTACTCCATTGTGTATATAAACCACAATTTCTTTATCCATTCATCAGTTGATGGACATTTAGGCTCTTTCCATAATTTGGCTATTGTTGAGAGTGCTGCTATGAACATTGGGGTACAAGTGCCCCTATGCATCAGTACTCCTGTATCCCTTGGATAAATTCCTAGCAGTGCTATTGCTGGGTCATAGGGTAGGTCTATTTTTAATTTTCTGAGGAACCTCCACACTGCTTTCCAGAG
>NW_024418279.1:0-2226 GCF_014898765.1 Herpailurus yagouaroundi | reverse complement strand
GATATATTAAAAAGAATGTATTAAAAAGAACCTCTGAAAGCAGAAAAAAAATGCAACAAGGTGGAAAATTGGATTAACACAAAGAAATGTGGTTACAAGAAATGAAAAGTATATAGGTAAATATAAAAAACTCCTATTTCTTTCAGTTAATCTCTTTAAAAGATTAAGAGATAATTGACTCTGTAAGCAAAACTACTGACATCGTTGTATAGGATTCATAACATATGCAGAAGGAAATTAATTAATGACCATAATACAACAGTTTGGAGCAGAATATGGAAATTTATTCATCTTAAATTTTTGTGGTATAGATGAAACACATAGGAAACAGTCACTGAGACAGATAATATTCTATGCCATTGAAAGTCATCATAAATGTAAAAGTAATGAAATCATACAAAGTATATTCAATGACATAACAGAATATAGCTACATATTGTTGCTGGAAGATACATTGAAAAATCCACTTTTGGAGATAGTTCAGGTAGGTTTCTAAATAAACAATTAGTAGCATAACTCAAAAATATTAAAGGAAATTAGAAAATTATCTTGGTATAATAATAATTAAACACTAAAATCTGTGGACTTCTAAAGAGGTGATAAGAGGGACATTGTGGTGCAATGTTAGAAAAACAAAGAGATCTCAATTCACTTAATGAGGGCAATGAATAGAAAATAGTTCCAAATATGATGAATATCAAAGCAACTATATAAAAAAATCACTTTAATATGAATGGTCTAAGTACATCAATTAAAAGACAGATTTAAAGTGGACTAAAAAACAAGGCCCAACTCTATGTTCTACAAGAAACTCGCTTTATTCATTTATTTTTTTAAGTTTACTTATTTTGAGAGAGAGAGAGAGTGCAAGCAGGGTAGGGGCAGAGAGGGAGATGATCAATCCAAAGCAGGCTCCAGGTTCTGAGCTGTCAACACGGGGCTTGAACCCACCAACTGAGAGCTCATGACCTGAGTCAAAGTTGGACGTTTAACCGACTGAGCCACCCAGGGACCCCTGGAAAGGTATTTCTTTTCTTTTCTTTTCTTTTCTTTTCTTTTCTTGTCTTGTCTTGTCTTGTCTTGTCTTTTCTTTTCTTTTCTTTTCTTGTCTTGTCTTGTCTTTTCTTTTCTTTTCTTTTCTTTTCTTTCTTTTCTTTCTTTCTTTCTTTCTTTCTTTCTTTCCTTTCCTTTCCTTTCCTTTCCTTTTCTTTTCTTTTCTTTATTTTTTATTTATTGTTAAAAAATATTTATTTATTTTTGAGAGAGAAAGACAGAGTGTGAGTGGGGGAGGGGAAGAAAGAGAGGAAGACACAGAATCTGAAGCAGGCTCCAGGCTCTGAGCCGTCAGTACAGAGCCCAATGCAGGGCTCGAACTCATGAACTGTGAGATCATGACCTGAGCCGAAACCAAGAGTCAGAGAAGCTCAGCCGACTGAGCCATAGAGGTGCCCCAAAACTCACTTTAAATGTAAAGACACCTATGCAATGAAAGTAAAAAGGTGGAGAAAAATATACAAAGTTTACATTAGTCAAAAGAAAGCTGAGACAGCAATATGAATTTCAAAGCATATATTGGAGCACAGAAACTTACCAAGAATAAAGAAGAGCACCACTTAATTATAAAGGGGTCACTTCTCCAAGAAGACAAAACAATCCCTAATGGGTTTGCACTTAATAACAGAGTATCAAAATACATGAGGCAAAAAAAAAAATGATAGTTTTAAGAATAAATAGACAAATCTACTCTGACAGTTGGAGACAGTAAGACCTCTGTTAGCAACTGACATATCCAGCAGGCAGAAAATAAGTAGGACAGGGGCGCCTGGGTGGCGCAGTCGGTTAAGCGTCCGACTTCAGCCAGGTCACGATCTCGCGGTCCATGAGTTCGAGCCCCGCGTCGGGCTCTGGGCTGATGGCTCAGAGCCTGGAGCCTGTTTCCGATTCTGTGTCTCCCTCTCTCTCTGCCCCTCCCCCATTCATGCTCTGTCTCTCTCTGTCCCAAAAATAAATAAACGTTAAAAAAAAAAAAAAAAAAGAAAAGAAAATAAGTAGGACATAGTTGAACTGAACAGTACCATCAATTAACTGGATCTACTTGACATTTATAGAATACTTCATTGAACCACAGAAAATGCATGTTCTTCTCAGGCTCACATGGAATATTCACCAATATGGGCAGTATTTTGAGCCATAAAACACACCTTGATAAATTAAAAATAAAACAAA
>NW_024418278.1:0-25416 GCF_014898765.1 Herpailurus yagouaroundi | reverse complement strand
TTTCCACAATTTGGCTATTGTTGAGAGTGCTGCTATAAACATTGGGGTACAAGTGCCCCATGCATCAGTACTCCTGTATCCCTTGGGTAAATTCCTAGCAGTGCTATTGCTGGGTCATAGGGTAGATCCATTTTTAATTTTTTGAGGAACCTCCACACTGTTTTCCAGGGCGGCTGCACCAGTTTTCATTCCCAGCAGCAGTGCAAGAGGGTTCCCTTTCTCCACATCCTCTCCAGCATCTATAGTCTCCTGATTTGTTCATTTTGGCCACTCTGACTGGCGTGAGGTGATACCTGAGTGTGGTTTTGATTTGTATTTCCCTGATGAGGAGCGATGTTGAGCATCTTTTCACGTGCCTGTTGGCCATCTGGATGTCTTCTTTAGAGAAGTGTCTATTCATGTTTTCTGCCCATTTCTTCACTGGATTATTTGTTTTTTGAGCGTGGAGTTTGGTGAGCTCTTTATAGATTTTGGATACTAGCCCTTTGTCTGATATGTCATTTGCAAATATCTTTTCCCATTCCGTTGCTTGCCTTTCAGTTTTGTCGATTGTTTCCTTTGCTGTGCAGAAGTTTTATCTTCATGAGGTCCCAATAGTTCATTTTTCCTTTTAATTCTCTTGCCTTTGTGGATGTATCAAGAAAGAAATTGCTACGGCTGAGGTCAGAGAGGTCTTTTCCTGCTTTCTTCTCTAGTGTTTTGATGGTTTCCTGTCTCACATTCAAGTCCTTTATCCATTTTAAGTTAAGTTTTGTGAATGGTGTAATAAAGTGGTCTAGTTTCATTCTTCTGCATGTTGCTGTCCAGTTCTCCCAGCACCACTTGTTAAAGAGACTGTCTTTTTTCCATTGGATATTCTTTTCTGTTTTGTCAAAGATGAGTTGGACATAATTTTGTGGGTCTAGTTCTGGGGTTTCTATTCTATTCCACTGGTGTCTGTTTTTGTGCGAATACCATGCTGTCTTGATGATTTACAGCTTTGTAGTAAAGGCTAAAGTCTGGGATTGTGATGCCTTCTGCTTTGGTCTTTTTCTTCAAAAGTACTTTGGCTATTCGGGGCCTTTTGTGGTTCCATATGAATTGTAGGATTGCTTATTCTAGCTTCGAGAAGAATGCTGGTGAAATTTTGATTGTGATTGCATTGAATACGTAGATAGCTTTGGGTAGTATTGACATTTTAACAATATTTATTCTTCCAATCCATGAGCACGGAAGGTTTTTCCATTTCTTTATATCTTCCTCAATTTCCTTCATAAGCTTTCTATAGTTTTCAGCATACAGATCTTGTACAACTTTGGTTAGGTTTATTTCTAGGTATTTTATGTTTCTTGGTGCAATTGTGAATGGGATCCGTTTCTTTATTTGTCTTTTTTGTTGTTTCACTATTAGTGTATAAGAATACAACTGATTTCTGTACATTGATTTTGTATCCTGCGACTTTGCCGAATTCATGTGTCAGTTTTAGCAGACTTTTGGTGGAGTCTATCAGATTTCCCATGTATAATATCATGTCATCTGCAAAAAGTGAAAGCTTGACTTCATCTTTGCCAATTTTGATGCCTTTGATTTCCTTTTGTTGTCTCATTGCTGATGCTAGCACTTCCAATACTATGTTAAACAACAGTGGTGAGAGTAGACATCCCTGTCGTGTTCCTGATCTCAGGGAGAAAGTTCTCAGTTTTTCCCCATTGAGGATGACGTTAGGGGTGGGCTTTTCATAAATGGCTTTTATGATCTTTAGGTTTGTTCCTTCTATCCCGATTTTCTGAAAGGTTTTTATTAAGAAAGGTTACTGAATTTTGTCAAAGGCCTTTTCTGCACCGATTGACAGGATCATATGTTTCTTATCTTTTCTCTTATTAATGTGATGTATCACGTTGATTGATTTGTGAACGTTGAAACAGCCCTGCATCCCAGGAATGAATCCCACTTGATCACGGTGAATAATTCTTTTTATATGCTGTTGAAATCGATTTGCTAGTATCTTCTTGAGAATTTTTGCATCCATATTCATCAGAGATATTGGCCTGTAGTTCTCTTTTTTACTGGGTCTCTGTCTGGTTTAGGAATCAAAGTAATACTGGCTTCATAGAATGAGTCTGGAAGTTTTCCGTCCCTTTATATTTCTTGAAATAGCTTGAGAAGGATAGGCATTATCTCTGCTTTAAACGTCTGGTAGAACTCCCCTGGGAAGCCATCTGGTCCTGGACTCTTATTTGTTGGGAGATTTTTGATGACTGATTCAATTTCTTCGCTGGTGATGGGTCTGTTCAAGCTTTCTATTTCCTCCTGTTTGAGTTTTGGAAGTGTATGGGTGTTTAGGAATTTGTCCATTTCTTCCAGGTGGTCCAGTTTGTTGGCATATAATGTTTCTTAGGATTCCCTCATAATTGCTTGTATTTCTGAGGGATTGGTTGCCATAATTCCATTTTGATTCATGATTTTATCTATTCGGGTCATCTCCCTTTTCTTTTTGAGAAGACTGGCTAGAGGTTTATCAATTTTGTTTATTTTTTCAAAAAACCAACTCTTGGTTTCGTTGATCTGCTCTACAGTATTTTTAGATTCTATATTGTTTATTTCTGCTCTGATCTTTATTATTTCTCTTCTGCTGGGTTTAGGCTGCCTTTGCTGTTCTGCTTCTATTTTCTTTAGGTGTGCTGTTAGATTTTGTATTTGGGATTTTTCTTGTTTCTTGAGATAGGCCTGGATTGCAATGTATTTTCCTCTCAGGACTGCCTTTGCCCCACCCCAAAGCATTTGCATTGTTGTCTTTTCATTTTCATTTGTTTCCATGTATTTTTAAATTTCTTCTGTAATTATCTGGTTGACCCACTCATTCTTTAGTAGGGTGTTATTTAATCTCCATGCTTTTGGAGGTTTTGCAGACTTTTTCCTGTGGTTGATTTCAAGCTTCATAGCATTGTGGTCTGAAAGTATGCATGGTATGATTTCAATTCTTGTATACTTATGAAGGGCTGTTTTGTGACCCAGTATGTGATCTATCTTGGAGAATGTTCCATGTGCACTCAAGAAGAAAGTATATTCTGTTGCTTTGGGATGCAGAGTTCTAAATGTATCTGTCAAGTCCATCTGATCCAATGTATCATTCAGTGCCCTTGTTTCTTTATTGACCGTGTGTGTAGATGATCTATCCATTGCTGCCAGTGGGGTGTTAAAGTCCCTTGCAATTACCAAATTCTTATCAATAAGGTTGCCTATGTTTGTATTTGTTTTACATATTTGGGGGCTCCTGTATTTGGTGCATAGACATTTGTAATTTTTAGTTCTTCTTGATGGATAGAACTTGTAATTATTATATAATGCCCTTCTTCATCTCTTGTTACAACCTTTATTTTAAAGTCTAGTTTGTCTGATATAAGTATGGCTACTCCAGCTTTCTTTTGGCTTCCAGTAGCATGATAAATAGTTCTCCATCCCCTCACTTTCAATCTGAAGTTGTCCTCAGGTCTAAAATGAGTATTTTCTATACAGCAAATAGATGGGTCTTGTTTTTTTATCCATTCTGATACCCTATGTCTTTTGGTTGATGCATTTAGTCCATTTACATTGTGTTATAGAAAGATATGGGTTTAGAGTCATTGTGATGTCCGTAGGTTTCATGCTTGTAGCAATGTCTCTGGTACTTTGTCTCACAGGGTCCCCCTTAGGATCTCTTGTAGGGCTGGTTTAGTGGTGACAAATTCCTTCAGTTTTTGTTTGTTTGGGAAGACCTTTATCTCTCCTTTTATTCTAAATGACAGACTTGCTGGATAAAGGATTCTCGGCTGCATATATTTTCTGTTCATCACACTGAAGATCTCGTGCCAATTCTTTCTGGCCTGCCAAGTTTCAGTAGAGAGATTGGTCACGAGTCTTATAGGTCTCCCTTTATATGTTAGAGCACGTTTATCCCTAGCTGCTTTCAGAATTTTCTCTTTATCCTTATATTTTGCCAGTTTCACTATGACATGCCGTGCAGAAGATCGATTCAAGTTACGTCTGAAGGGAGTTCTCTGTGCCTCTTGGATTTCAATGCCTTTTCCCTTCCCCAGATCAGGGAAGTTCTCAGCTATGATTTCTTCAAGTACCCCTTCAGCACCTTTCCCTCTCTCTTCCTCCTCTGGAATACCAATTATGCGTATATTATTTCTTTTTAGTGTATCACTTAGTTCTCTAATTTTCCCCTCATACTACCAGATTTTTTTATCTCTCTTTTTCTCAGCTTCTTCTTTTTCCATAATTTTATCTTCTAGTTCACCTATTGTCTCCTCTGCCTCTTCAATGCGAGCTGTGTTGTTTCCTTTTTATTTTGCATCTCATGAATAGCATTTTTTAGCTCTTCCTGGCTGTTCCTGAGTCCATTGATCTCTGTAGCAATAGATTCTCTGCTGTCCTTTTTACTGTTTTCAAGTCCAGTGATTAATTTTATGACTATTATTCTAAATTCACTTTCTGTTATATTGTTTAAATCCTTTTTGATCAGTTCGTTAGCTGTCATTATTTCCTGGAGTTTTGTTTGAAGGGAATTCTTCCGTTTGGTCATCTTGGATAGTCCCTGGAGTGGTGCGGGACTGCGGGGCACTTCCCCTGTGCTGTCTTGAATAACTTGCATTGGTGGGTGGGGCCGCAGTCAGACCTGATGTCTGCCCCCAGCCCACTGCTGGGGCCACAGTCAGACTGGTGTGTGCCTTCTCTTCCCCTCTCCTAGGGGCGGGATTCACTGTGGGGTGGCGTGGCCCTTCCGGGCTACTTGCACACTGCCAAGCTTGTGGTACTGGGGATCTGGTGTATTAGCTGGGGTTGATCCGCAAGTTGCACAGGAGCGGGAGGGGCAGGCTCAGCCTGCTTATCCTTCGGTGATCTGCTTCAGGAGGGGCCCTGTGGCACTGGGAGGGAGTCAGACCCGCCAGAGGGATGGATCCACAGAAGCACAGCGTTCAGTGTTTGTGCAGTTCAAGCAAGTTCCCTGACAGGAACTGGTTCCCTTTGGGATTTTGGCTGGGGGACGGGCGAGGGAGATGGCGCTGGGAAGCGCCTTTGTTCCCTGCCAAGCTGTGCTCTGTTGTCCAGGGCTCAACAATTCTCCTTCCCGTTGTCCTCCAGCCCTCCCGCTCTCTGAGCAGAGCTGTTAACTTATAACCTTCCAGATGTTAAATCCCGCTTGCTTTCCAAACACACTCTGTCTGGCCCCTCCGCTTTTGCAAGCCAGACTTGGGGGCTCTGCTATGCCAGCGGGCTGCTCCTCCACCCCGGTTCCCTCCCACCAGTCTATGTAGCAGGCATCATCTCTCCATCCTTCCTACCCTCTTCCGTGGACCTCTCGTCTATGCTTGGCTCTGGAGAATCCATTCTGCTAGTCTTCTGGTGATTTTCTGGGTTATTTTAGGCAGGTGTGAGTGGAATCTAAGTGATCCACAGGACGCAGTGAGCTCAGCGTCCTATGCTGCCATCTTCCCAGAAGCCTGTCAATAATTAGTTTGAATGTAAATGGACTAAATGTTCCATTTAAAAGGCATAGGGTGTCAGAATGGATAAAAAGGAAAAAAAAAAAAAACAAGACCCATGTATATGCTGCCTATAATAGAAACCTTTAGGACCTAGAGACACCTTAGTTTGAAAGAGAGGGGATGGAGAAATATGTATCATGCAAATGGATGACAAAAGAAAGCCAGAGTAGCAATACATATATCGGAGAAGCTAGACATTAAAAGAAAGACTGCAAAAAGAGAAAAGAAGGGCATTATATAATCATAAATGGAACAATAGAACAAGAAAATCTAGGGGCATCTGGTTGGCTCAGTTAAGCGTTCGACTTTGGCTCAGGTCATGATCTCACAGTCAGTGAGTTCGAGCCCCACATCAGGCTCTGTGCTGGCAGCTCAGAGCCTGGAGCTTGCTTTGGATTCTTTATCCCTCTCTTTCTGCCCCTCCCCAGCTCACGCTCTGTTCTCTCTGTAACTTAAAAATGAATAAACATGAAAAAAATGTTTTTAAAAAAAGAACAAGAAAATATAATAATTGTAAATTGTCCCAAGTTGGAAGCACCCAAATATATAAGTTAATTAATAACAAACATAAGGAAATAATTGATAATAACACAATAAAAGTAGGGAAGGTTAACATTCCACTTATATCAACAGACAGATCATCTAAACAAAAAATCAACAAGGAAACAGTAACTTTGAATGACACATTTGACCAGACGATCTTAACAGATATATTGAGAACATTTCATCCTAAAGCAGCAGAATACATATTCTTTTCAAGTGCACATAAAACATTTCCAAGAAGAGATTACATATTAGGTCACAAAATATCCTCAATGAATACAAAAAAGAATTGAAATGATACCATGTATATTTTCTAACCACAATTCTATGAACTAGAAGTCAACAATAAGAAATGTTTTGGAAAGGCCACAAATCCATGGAGGCTAAATAAAATTCCACTGAACAATGAATGGACCAACCAGGAAATCAAAGAAGAGACAAAAAATACATGGAAAGAAGTAAAAATGGGAACACAACAGTCTAAAAACATTGAAATGCATCAAAAGTGGTCCTATGAGAAAGTACATAGCAATACAAGCCTAAATCAAGAAGCAAAAAATATCTCAAATAAATAATCTAACCTTACACCAAAGGAGCTAGAAATAGAACAACAAATGAAGACTAAAGTCAGCAGAAAGAAGGAAACAAAGATTAGAGTGGAAATAAATGATATAGAAAGTGAAAAAAAAATGGAAAAGATCAATGAAAACAGTAGAAGTTTCCTAGACAAAATTAATAGAATCAATAATTCTGTAGCTGGACTTATCACAAAGCAAATAGAAAGGACTTTAATAACTAAAATCACACATGAAAAAGGATAAATAATAAACACCCAACACCACAGAAATACAAGTACAGAAGAATAATGTGAAAGAGTATATGCCAACAAATTGGAAAACTTGGAAGAAATGGGTAAATTTCTAGAAACATATAAACTACCAAAACTGAAACAGGAAGAAATAGAAAACTGGAACAGACCAATAACTAGCAAAGAAATTGAATCAATAAATGAAAGTCTAGGGGAAGATGACTTCATTGTCAAATTCTACCAAACATTTAAAGAAGAGTTAATACCTATTCTTTTTAAAATATTCCAAAAAAGTAGAAAAGGAAGGAAAACTTCCATATTCATTCTATGAGGCCAGCATTACCCTGATATGAAAACCAGAAAAGGAAAACTACAGGCTAACATCCCTGATGAACATGGATGCAAAAATTCTCAATAAAATAATAGCAAACTGAGTTCAACAATACATAAAAAAAATCATTCATGGATAAAGAAGATGTGATATATATGTATGTGTATAATTACTCAGCCATAAACATGAATGAAATCTTGCCATTTGCAAGGATGTGAATGGAGCTAGAGAGTATTATGCTATGTGAAATAAGTCAGAGAAACACAAATACAAGCCAGAGAATTACAAATACCATATGATGGAATTTAAGATACAAAACAGATGAACATAGGAGGAAAAAAAAGTGAGGTAGACCATAAAACTCTTAACTATAGAGAACCAACAGATGGTTGCCAGAGGGGAAGTTGGTGGGGGAATGGGTTAAATAGGTGGTGGGGAGTAAGGAAGGCACTTGTTGTGTTGACAATGGGTGTATTATGTATATGATGAATCACTAAATTCTACACCTGAAACTAATATTACACTGTATGTTAACTAACTGGAATTTAAATAAAAAGTTAAAAAAGAAAAAAAAAGGCAAAATTTTTATGCTTAAAATAATAATTCACAATGATCAAGTGAGATTTATTCCTGGGATGCAAGGGTGGTTTACTATTCTGAAATCAATCAACATTATGTACTATATTAATAAAAGAAAATATAAGAACCATATTACTATTTCCTTTCTTGTTTTCAGTATGTATTTAAATTCCAGTTAGTTAACATACAGTGTAATAAGTGTTCCAGGTGTACAACTTAGTGATTCAGCACTTACTTAAAACTCCATATGCTCATCACAACAGGTGCACTCCTGAATCCTCATTACCTATTTAACCTATCCCTCCACCCACCTCAACTCTGTAAACATCAGTTTGTTCTCTATACTTAAGCATCTGTTTCATGTTTTATGTCTCTTTTTTCCCTATGCTCGTTTGCTTTGTTTCTTATATCCCACATATGACTGAAATCACTTGGTATTTGTCTTTCTCTGACTGACTTATTTCACTTAGCATAATATACTGTAGCTCCATCCACATCCTTGCAAATGGCAAGATTTCATTTTTTATGGATGAGTAATATTCCATTGTATATATATGCCACTTCTTTCTCCATACATCAGTCAGTGGACACAAGGGCTGTTTCCATAATTTGGCTATTGTACACAATGTTAGTATAAACATTATCCCTTTGAATTAGTATTTTTATTCTTTGTGTAATTATTATTGCAATTGCTTGATCATAGGCTAGTTCCATTTTGAACTTTTTGAAGAACCTCTATACTATTTTCTGAAGTGGGTGCACCAGTTGGCATTCCCACCAACAGAGCAAGAGGATTCCCCATTCTCCACATCCTCGCCAACACCTGTTGTTTCTTGTGCTGTTTATTTTAGCCAGTCTGACAGGTGTGAGGCGGTATCCAATTGTGGCTTTGATATGTATTTCCCTGATGATTAGTGATGCTGGGAATCTTTTTGTGTCTGTTGGAAATCTGCATATCTTCGTTACAAAAATATCCATTCATGTATTCTGCCCATTTTAATTGGATTATTTGTTTTTTGGTGTTGAGTTTTGTAAGTACTTTATATATTATTGATACTAACCCTTTATCAGATATGTCATTAGCAAAAAACTTCTCCTTTTCCATAGGTTGCCTTTTAGTTTGTTGCATGTTTCCTTTGCCGTGCAGAAGCTTTTTATTTTGATGTAGTCCCAATAGTTTATTTTTGCTTTGGTTGGCCTTGCCTAAGGAGACATATCTAGAAATAAGTTTCACAGCCAGTGTCAAAGAGATTACTTCCTGTGTTCTCTTCTAAGATTTTAATGGTTTTATGTCTCACATTTATGTCTTTAGTCAATTTACAATTTATTTTTGTGTATGATGGAAAAAAACACGGTCCAATTTCATTCTTTTGCATATTGTTGTCCAGTTTTCCTTATACTATTTGTTGAAAAGACTGTCTTTTCCCCATTGGATATTTTTTCTTGCTTTGTCAAAGGTTATTTAACCATATATATGTAGGTTCATTTCTGTGTTTTCTATTCTTTTTTTAAGTTTATTTATTTGTTTTGAGAGAGATAGACAGAGAGAGAGAGAGAGAGAGAGAGAGAGAGAGAGACAGAGAGAGAGAAAACACACACACGCTTATGGGGGAGAAGCATAGATAGGAGAGAGGGAATCCCAAACAGGCTCTGCATTGTCAGCACAGAGCCTGACACAGGGCTCAGTGTCATGCACCATGAGATCATGACCTGAGCTGAGATCAAGAGTTGGGCATTCAAGTGACTGAGCCACCCAGGTGCCCCATTTCTATATTTCCTTAATGTTTATTTATTTTTTGAGAAAGAGAGAGAGACAGAATGCAAGCAGGAGAGGGGCAAAGAGAGAGGGAGGCACAGAATCAGAAGCAGGCTCCAGGCTCTGAGTTGTCAGCCCAGAGACCTACGTGGGGCTTGAGCTCACGAACTGGGAGATCATGATCTGAGCTGAAGTCAGACACTTAACCAACTGAGCCACCCAGGGGCTCCTGTCTTTTCTATGTGGTTCCATTGATCTATGTTTCTATTTTTGTGCCAGCACCACACTATTTTGATCACTACAGCTTTGTAATATAACTTGAGGTCTAGCTCTGTGAAAAATGCTGGCGGTATTTGCATAGAAATTGCATTGAATGCATAGATTGCTTTGGGTAACATATACATTTAAACAATATTTGTTCTTCCAATCCATAAGCATGATTCATTATTGATGTATAGAAGTGCAAAAGATTTCTCTACATTGACTTTGTATCCCGCGACTTTACTGAATTTGTGTAACAGTTATAACAATTTTTTTGTGGAATCTTCCAGGTTTTCTGTATATAGTATCATGTCGTGTGCAAATAGTGAAAGTTTCACTTCTTACTTGCCAATTTGGATGCCTTTTGTTTATTTTTGTTTTCTGACTGCTGTAGCTACAACTTCCAGTATTAGTTAAATAACAGTGGTGAGAATGGACAATCCTGTCTTTTTCCTAACCATAGAGAAAAGCTCTCAGTTTTTCTCCATTGAGGATGATAGTAGCTGTGGATTTCTTGTATATGGCCTTTATTGCATTGAGGTATGTTTCATCTAAACCTACTTTGTTGATGATTTTTATCATGAATGGATGTTGTACTCTGGAAAATGCTTTTTCTTCATCTATTGAAAGGGTCATATGGTTCTTATCCTTTCTTATTAATGTAGTGTATCACATTGATTGATTTGTGGATATTGAACTACACTTGCAACCTAGGAATAAATTCCACTTGATTGTGGTAAATGATTCTTTTAATGTATTGTTGGATTCAGCTTGCTAGTATTTTAAGAATTTTTGCATTTGTGTTCATCAGGGATATTGGCTTCTAGCCCTCTTTTTAGTGGAGTCTTTGTGTTTTGTATCAGGGAAATTCAAGCCTCATAGAATGAATTTGGAAATTTTATTTCCTTTTCTATTTTTTGGAATAGTTTGAAAATAATAGGTATTAATTCTTTAAATGTTTTGCAGATATCATGTATTTTCCAGGGCCTGGTGTTTCTGGGAGTGTCTCTTGTGTGTGCTGTGTGCACTCTGCTTCTGTGTTTTGTCTGATCTATCCTTCAGGCCAGTCATCTGTAGAGTCTCTCCTTGTCTGTAATGGGCAGTGTTTGGTCCTTGACCAAAATGTGGTGAGTTTTAACTAGGTATACTCTGGTCTGCTTGTTAAATAAATCCTGATACTACTTCCACTAGAACTGAAGCTCTGCAGAACTCCCTTGTTGGTAGATGTATTGTAGGAAGGTATTTCTGCTGGTCTTCTGTTGAAGGGGCCCATTGCACTGGGTCTGAGGCAAGCTTGACTGCGAAGGGCAGCCGCATCAGAGTGCAGAGGTGTAGGACTTGGTGTAAGCAAGTTAAGCAGCCTATGTTGGCACCGAGCTGCTTCCGGCAGGTAGTTCTGTGCTTATGATGAAGGACAGGGGAGGGAAGTGGTACCAGCAAACTCCTTTTTTCCCTGGAAAGCCATCTTTGTAAAAGTTTCCTCTCAGGGAAGCACTTTGAGAAGAGCTAATAATCTCACTCCTGTGTGTCACAGGTGTTTTTCTTATCGTTGTTTCCATACTGTATGCCTCCGGGTTTTTTTGTTTTGTGTTGTTTTGTTTTTGTTTGTTTGTCTTGTATTGTTTTTTCCTGCTTTCTCTCTAGGAGCCCTGCCATGCCCCTCTAGGCTCCATCTCAGCCAAGCCTGCTGACCTTTAGAACTCCAGGCTTTAGAGATATGCTGTGGGCAGGGTTTTGTGCTTGTTCTCTGGGATAAGGGTCCTCCTTGGTTTGACTGAGGCAAGCTTGACTGGGAAGGGCAGTCCCACCAGAGCATAGAAGAGTGAGGCTTGATGTAAGGAAGTTAGGCAGCCAGCATTGGCGCTGCGAGTCTTCCCAGGGGTGGTTCTGTGTTTATGCTGAGGGGCTGGGGAGGTAAGTGACTCACCAGAGCTCCTATATCCCCAGAGAGGCATCTCCGTGAATGTTGCTTCTCAGAGATGCACTTCAAGAGGAATGAATAATCTCTCCCCTGTATGACCTAGGTTTCTAAAAATCCCTGTTTTCATGCTCTCTGCCCCAGAGTTGTTTGCCTGTCTTTTCTTTAGGAGCAGAGCAGTGCCCTCAGGGTTCTATCCTAGCCAAGCCTGCTGACCAGGGTTTAAGCCCCATAAGTTTTGCAAGAAGTCATGAATATCAGTCCCTCTTGTTTTCCCACCCAATGGCTTTGGGGAAATGTTTTCCTTGTGCATTTCCCTGTGTGCTCTACTCTGTCTCACCTTTCTCTGTGACCACTGCTCCCTCCCTTCTGCAGCACATCTGTGATTTGTTTCTCCCTTAAACCACATCTCCACACTTCTTACCTTCTTTTCTCTTTTTTTTTTTAAATTTTTTTTTTAACGTTTATTTATTTTTGAGACAGAGAGAGACAGAGCATGAACGTGGGAGGGGCAGAGAGAGAGGGAGACACAGAATCGGAAACAGGATCCAGGCTCTGAGCCATCAGCCCAGAGCCCGACACGGGGCTCGAACCCACGGACCGCGAGATCGTGACCTGAGCTGAAGTCGGACGCCCAACCAACTGCACCACCCAGGCGCCCCTCTTTTCTCTTTTTAATAGTGGAGTGTTTTGATTAGCCTTAAGGTTGATTTCTGGGGTATTTAGGATGATTTGATAGTTATCTAGTTATCTTCATGGTATAAGAGGAAACAAGGGTCCTTACACTTCACTGCCATCTTTCCAAAACCCTGCTTATAATTATTTCAATAGATGAAAAAAAAGGTATTTGACAAAGTGCATCATACACTCATGATAAAAACCTTCAACAAAGTAAGTTTAGAGGAAACTTATCTTAATATAATAAAGGCCATATACAAAAAACCCCACAGCTAATGTCATCCTCAATGGGCAAGAAAAGAGATGTTTTCTTTTACAGTCAGGAACAAGACAGGGATGTTCACTTTCATCACCATTATTTACCATAGTACTGGAAGTCCTAGCCACAGCAATCAAAAAACAAAAATAAATAAACCGTATCTGAATCTCTAAGGAAGAAGTAAAACTTTCACTATTAGAAGATGACACGATAGGGGCGCCTGGGTGGCTCAGTCAATTGAGCGTCCGACTTCGGCTCAGGTCATGATCTCACTGTCTGTGAGTTCGAGGCCGGCATCGGGCTCTGTGCTGACAGCTCAGAGCCTGGAGCCTGTTTCAGATTCTGTGTCTCCCTCTCTCTCTGCCCTTCCCCCACTCATGCTCTGTCTCTCTCTCTCTGTCAAAAATAAATAAACATTAAAAAAGAATTAAAAAAAAAGAAGATGATGCGATATTGTATATAGACAACCCCAAAAAACTCCCCCAGAAAATAGCTAGAAGTGATAAACCAATTCAGTAAATTCACAGGATACAAAACAACATAAAGAAATGCATTGAATTTCTATTCATCAACAATGAAACAGCAGAAAGAGAAAGGAAGGAATCAATCTCATTTACAATTGCACCAAAGCAGTAAGATACATGGGAAGAAATCTAAAACCAAAGAGGTGAAAGAGCTATATTCTGAAAACAATAAAACACTGATGAAAGAAATTGAAGAAGATATAAAGAAATGGAAAGATATTCCATGCTCAGGAAACAGAAGAACAAATATTGTAAAAATATCTGTAATACCCAAATTAGCCTGCACATTTAATGTTATCCCCATCCAAATACCAATAGAAGTTTTCATAGAGCTAGAACAACAAATCCTAAAATTTGTATGGAACCACAAAAGACCTTGAATAGCCAAATCAACCCTGGAAAGGAAAAGCAAAGCTAGAGGCATCAAAGTTCCATTTAGAAAGCTGTAATGGTCAGAACATTATGGTACTGGCACAAAAACAAACACATAGATCAATTAAATGGAATAGAAAACCCAGAAATGGACCCACAACACTGTGGTCAATTAATCTTTGACCAAGCAGGAAAAAACACACAATGGGAAAAGACAGTCTCTTCAACAAATTGTGTTGAAGAACAGGATAGCAACATGCAAAACAATGACATTGGACCACTTTATTCCACCATACATAAAAATTAATTCAAAATGGGTTAAAGATTTAAATGTGAAACATGAAACCATTAAAATCCTAGAGGAGAACACAGTCAGTAACCTCTTTGACATCTGCCATAGCATCTTCTTACTAGACACGTCTCCAGAGGCAAGGGTAACAAAAGCAAACGTAAAGTATTGGAACTACATCAAAATAAAAAGTGCACAGCGAAGAAACATGCAACAAAACTAAAAAGCAACCTGTGAAAAGGGGTATGTTTTTTGCTAATGACATATTTGATAAAAGGTTATTATCCAAAATATATAAAGAACTACTAAAACTCAATACCTCCAAAAGACATAATCCAATTAAAAATGAGCAGAAGATATGAATGGATATTTTTCTAAAGAAGACATACAGACTGCCAACAGACACATGAAAAGATGCTCAACGTCACTAATCATTGGAAAATACAAATCAAAACTTCAATAAGATATCACCTCATCCCTGGGGCTCCTGGGTGGATAAGTTGGTTAAGCGTCTGACTTCAGCTCAGGTCATGATCTTATTGTTTGTGAGTTTGAGCCCCGTGTCAGGCTCTGCTGACAGCTCAGAGCCTGGAGCCTGCTTCAGATTCTGTGTCTCCCTCTCTCTGTGCTCCTCCCCCATTCATGCTCTACCTCTTTCTGTCTCTCAAAAATAAACGTTTAAAAAAGAATAATAATAATGATACCACCTCACACCTATCAGAATGGTTAAAATCAACAACACAAGAAATACAAGAAACAACAGGTGTTGGTTAGGACATGGAGAAAGGGGAACATTTTTTCACTGTTGGTGGGGATGCCAACTGGTGCAGCCACTCTGGAAAACATTATAGAGGTTCCGCAAAAATTTCAAAATGGAATTATCCTAATATCCAGCAATTGCACGACGAGGTATTCACACAAAGAATACAAAAATACAAATTTAAAGGGATATTTGCACCCCAATATTTAAAGCAGCATTATCTACAATAGCCCAACTATGGACACAGACTAAATGCCCACTAACTAATGAATGGAGAAAGAATATACATGGAATATTACTCAGCTATATAAAAGAATGAAATCTTGCCATTTGTATCAGTTGGGTAGAGCTAGAGAATATTATACTAAGTGAAATAAATCAGTCAGAGAAAGATAAATACCATATGATTTCATTCATATGTGGAATGTAAGAAAGAAAACAAAGGGTAAAAAAAATAGACACTGTGGCAAAACAAGAAATAGACTCTTAATTCTAGTGAACAAACTGATGGTTACCAGAGAAGAGGTCGTTAGGGTGTGTGTGTAAAATAGGCAATGAGGATTAAGGAGTGCACTTGCTATGATGAGCTCTGGGTATTTCATGGATGTGTTGACTCATTATACTGTAAATGTGAAACTAATATTATACTGTAGGTTACTTAACTGGAATGTAAATTAAAAGTTAAAAAAAAAGAAAGTTGTAACTCTATGGTAGCCAATTAGGTAAGAAAAAGATATAAAAGGGATCTAAAGTTGAAAGGAATAAATAAAATTATCTCTGTTCACAGATGACATGGGGTTAAATGTGGAAAATCCACACAAAACTGTTAGAACTAATCAAATTCAGTAAACTTGCAGGATACAACATCTATACAAATAAATCAATTGTGTTGATACACTAACAGTATACAATCAAAAAATGAAGTTAGGGGAAAAAATCTCATAGTAGTATCAAAAAGACTAAAATACATAAGAATAAACTTAACCAAGGAGATGAGAGATTTTTACACTGAAAACTACAAAAGTATACTTACAGAAATCGAAGAAGAGAGAAGTAAGTGGAAAGACATCCTATGTTTATAGACTGGTAGACTTAATATTGTTAAGATGTCAACATTACTCAAAGCAATCTACAGACTAAATTATCTAATGTTTTAATTCACTAAGAGAACAACAATCAGAAGAGGATGTCACAACCTCCCCCTACCACATCTACATTCCTGCTAGTACCTGCATCCATCATACTCTGCATTATCTCATTATTACAGATGAACCCATCTGTGATCCTAACTAAAGTCAGCCCATCCACTATTGCACAATTTCCCACAGTCCCTTACCTCCTCTGAGAAGTCACTCTAATTCTCTCCTTTTTCTCCTACATTTTTATTATTACCTTCTCTTTAGTATTTTTTCCATCAGTGTATAAAAAATATCCTGTTTCTCCAATCTTAAAAAATACTCTCTTGACTCCATTCCACTCCCAGATACTTTTGTATTTTATCCACTTCTCTTTTGCAATAAGGTCCCTTTAGAGAGATGTACAGAATCAGTAAGTACAGAGGCCTTGTTTCTCCTATAAAGGAGCAGATTTGAGAAGGAAGAGTGGAAGTCCATTTTTGGACATATTGAATTAGAGAATCCTATAATACATGTTAATTAACATGCAAAGTAAATAGAGATATAACATAGGCAATAGAAGTAAGCAAAACAGGGTTAAGTAATTTTCTTTGGTCCCTAGAAGCTAGTAAGTGGCAGATCTTCGATTCATACTTATATCACCTGACTTCCAAGAGTATATTCTCAAATGCTGTAACTACTGGGTCTCTAACTTTTGCGACCTCTTCCATTTGTTCAACAAATATTTATTGAGCAAGTATGTATTCAGTTTCGTGTCCTTATTCAGTGGTTACAAAGTTATAAAAGTGTTAACATATGACTTTTGTTCAAAAAAGTTGTAATTTAGTTTTACTAATGGTGTATCTTCACTGATAATGCATGAAATAGTTTAATATGTAATTTAATTGATTTAATTAATATTTTATGATTGAAGTCATAGTTTTAATAGCTTAAAAATGTTTAGAATGTGAACTGTTTTATAAAGAATATTTTATCTGAATAAGATTTTGAGTTGACATTTCAAGGAAAGTAGAGTAAACTTAACCATGGTATTTAAATACCAATGAACCTCAAATAAAACATAGAGCAGATGGTAATTTTTATTAGTAGGCAAAAGCTTAGATCAAATTAATAAAACTAAACAAAATTCTCAGGTTTGGGGAAAGTAGCTGTCAATTTTAGCTGACCAACAACATCATGTCACATGATCAATCACTGTCTTTTTGCTTCTCACTGCAGATGGAATATGGTGGAAACTAAAAACAGAAAACCCCAAAGGAAAAATAGAATTGAATATTTAGATTTACCTACATGTGAAGGGACTGGTTGGCTAGTAAAGAAACTCCTAAGCAATTAGAAACTGAAGAGTGAATGAAATTATTCTTAACTATAATAAAGCTTGAAGTGCAAGAGTTACTTTGGATAGGGACATCAATAATATAGTTTCAGGAAGAGGTAAAATTATAACATTCTAAAAGGTACTAAATGCTAATTAGAGATTGATAATATTTATTTTTTTTTAATTTAAAATTTAGTTAACACACCATGCAATATTGGTTTCAGGAGTAGAATTCAATGATTCATCACTTATATACAATACCCAGTGTTCATCACAAGTGCCCTTTTTAATACCCATTACCCATCTAGCCCATCTCCCACCCACACCCCTCCATCAACCCTCCGTTTGTTCTCTATCTTTAAGAATCTCTTGTGGTTTGTTACCCTTTATTTCCCCCATTCCTTTGTGCTCATCTGTTTTGTTTCTTAAATTCCACATATGAGTGAACATAAGGTATTTTCTTTCTCTGATTGATTTATTTCGCTTACTATAATACATTATAGCTCCATCCACATCATTGTAAGTGGCAAGATTTCATTCCTTTTTATGACTGAGTAATATTCCATTGTATATCTGTATTGCATCTTCTTTATCCATTCATCAGTTGATGGACATTTGGGTTCACTCCATAGTTTGGCTAATGTTGGTCATGCTGTTATAACCATTGGGGTGCATGTATTCCTTTGAATCTGTATTTTGTATCCTTTGGGTAAATACCTAATAGTGCAATTGCTGGATCATAGGATAGTTCTCTTTTTAGTTTTTTGAGGAACCTCTATACTGTTTTCCAGAGTGGCTTCACCAGTTTGCATCCCCACCAACAGTGCAAGAGGGTTCCTCTTTCTCCATATCATTGCCAACCCTTGTTGTTTCTTGTGTTGTTAATTTTAGCCATTCTGACAAGTGTGAGGTGGTATCTCATCATGGTTTTGGTTTGTATTCCCCTGGTGATAAGTGATGTTGAGCATCTTTTCATGTGTCTGTTAGTTATCTGGAGGTCTTCTTTGGAAAAGTGTCTACTCATGTCTTATGTCCATTTCTTCAATAAAGGCTGCCTTTTGGTTTTGTTGATTGTTTCTATTGCTGTGCAGAAGCCTATGGAATAGGAGAAGATATTTATGAATGACATGTCTGATAGAGGGTTACTATCCCAAATGTATAAAGAACTTATCAGACTCAAAACCCAAAAAACAAATAATTCAGAACCTGATGTGGGGCTTGACATCGTGAATCATGACATGGGGCTCATGACATGAGCCAAAATCAACATCTGGATGCTTAACCCACTGAGCCACAAAAATGCCACATCTATGTGTTTGTTTTTGTGCCAGAACCATACTGTCTTGATGACTATAGCCTTGTAATATAGCTTGAAATATGGAATCTTGATGCCTTCAGTTTTGCTTTTCTTTTTCAGGATTGCTTTGAAAATCAGGGTCTTTTGTAGTTCCACACAAACTTTAGGATTATTGGTTCTAGCTCTGTGACAAATTGTGGTGGTATTTTTTATAGAGATTGCATTAAATGTGTAGATTGCTTTGGGTAGTATAGATATTTTAACAATGTTTGTTCATCCAATCCATGAGTATGGAATGATTTCTCATTTCTTTGTGTCCTTTTTAATTTCTTTCATAAGTGTTCTACAGTTTTAAGAGTATAGATCATTTACCTCTTTCATTAGGTTTATTCCTAGGTATTTTATTGGTTTTGGAACAATTGCAAGTGGTATTGATTCACTGATTTCTTTTTCAACTGCTTCCATAATGGTGTATAGAAATGCAACAGATTTCTCCACATTGATTTTATATCCTGCAACTTTGGTGAATTCATAAATTGTTCTAACAATTTTTTGGTGAAGTCTTTTGGGTTTTCTAAATAGGATATCATGTCATCTGCAAATAGTGGCAGTTTGACTACTTCTTGCCTATTTCTGTGCTTTTTCTTTTTGTTGTTTGATTGTTGAGGCTAAGACTTCCAGTACTATGTTAAACAGTAATGGTTATAGTGGACATCCTTGTCTTGTATCTGACTGTACAGGAAAGGCTTTCAATGTTTCATCATTGAAGATGATATTAGCTGTGGGTCTTTTGTATATGGCCTTTATGATGTTGAGGTATGTTCCCTCTATCCCTACCTTCTGGAGAGTTTTTAACAAGAATGAATGCAGTATTTTGTCAAATGCTTTTTCTGCATATACTGACAGGATCATATGGTTCTTATTCTTTCTTTTATTAATGTGGTATATCCCATTGATTTTCAAATATTGAACCAGCCCTGCAGCCAAGGACTAAATCCCACTTTACCATCATGAATAATTCTTTTACTGTTATGTTGAATTTGATTTGGTAGCATTTTATTGAGAATTTTTGAATCCATATTTATCAGGGATACTGACCTGTAATTCTCCTTTTTAGTGGGATCTTTGTCTGGTTTTGGAATCAAGGTAATGATTGGTAGAATGAGTTTGGAAAATTTCCTTCCATTTCTATTTTTTTAAAACAGTTTGAGAAGAAGAGTTATTAACTCTTCTTTAAATGTCTAGCAGGATGCATCTGGGTGGCTCAGTTGGTTAAGTGTCCAACTTCGGTTCAGGTCATGATTTCACAGTTCGTGAGTTCAAGTCCAGCATTGGGCTCTCTGCTGTCAGTATGGAGCCCATTTTGGATCCCCTGTCACCCTCTCTCTCTGCCTGTCTTCTGCTCGCACTCTGTGTCTCTCAAAATAAATAAAATTAAAAAATATATATATATCTGGCAGAATTCCCTGGAAAGCCACCTGGCCCAGGACTCTTGTTTGTTGGGAGATTTTAAATTACTGATTCAATCTCTTTGCTGGCTGTTGGTCTGTTCAAATTCTCTCTTTCTTCCTGTTTCAGTTTTAGTTGGTTGTCAGTTTCTAGGAAATTGACCATTTCTTTCACATTGGCCAGTTTGTTTTTGGCACATAACTTTTCATTATATTCTCATATTATTATTGTATTTATGTGGTGTTGTTTGTGATCTCTCCTCTTTCATTTGTGATTTTCTCTATTTGGTTCCATTCTCTTTTCTTTTTGAAAAGTCTGACTAGGTGCTTATCAATTTTGTTTATTCTCTCAAACAATCAGCTCTCAGTTTCATTGATCTGTTCTTTGTTTGTTTGTTCATCTATATAGTTTATTTCTGCACTAATCTTTCCTATCTCCCTTTCTCTGCTCCCTTTATCCTTTATTTGCTGTTCCTTTCTTAGATACTTTAGGTGTAAGGTTAGGTTGTGTATTTGGGGCCTTTCTTCCTTCTTGACATAGGCCTGAATTGCCATATACTTCACTCTTAAGATTTCCTTGCATCATCCCAAAGGTTTTGGACTGTGGTGTTTTTGTTTTCATTTGCTTCCATGATTTCTTTATTTCTTCTTTAATTTTCTGGTCAACCCACTCATTCTTTAGTAGGATGTTCTTTAATCTCCATGTATTTGTGGGCTTTTAAAATTTTTTCTTGTGGTTGACTTCAAGATTTATAATGTGTGATCTAAAAATATGCATGGTATGATCTCAATCTTTTTGTACTTGTACTTTCTAGACTTTGTTGAAGGCTGATGGGTGACCCAATATATGATCTATTCTGGAGAATTTTCAAGGTAGACTTGAGAAGAATATGTATTCTGCTGAATTAGGATGAAATGTTCTGAATATATATCTAAGTCTATCTGGTCCAATGTGTCATTCAAAGCCATGGCTTCCTTGTTGATTTTCTGCTTAAATGATCTGTCCATTGTTGTAAATAGTCCTCTACTATTACTGTATTAGTATCAATGAGTATGTTTATATTTGTTTTTAATTGATTTATATATTTGTTTTCTACAAGTTTGGGGCATAAATATTTACATTTGTTAGATCTTCCTAATGGATAGACCCTTAATTATGAGAAAGTCCCCTTTTTCATCTCCTATTACAGTCTTTGTTTTAAAATCTCATTTGATATGAGATGATGCGTTCTTTTGACATCCATTAGCATGATAGATGATTCTCCATCCCCTCACTTTCAACATGCAGGTGTCTTTAGGCCTAAAATTAGTCTCCTGAAGGCAGTATTTAGACAGATCTTTTTAAATCCATTCTGATACCTTACACCTTTTAATTGGAGCATTTAGTCCACTAACATTTTGACTGATTATTGAAAGATATTAAATTAGTGCCATTGTGTTGCCTGTAGAGTTGGTATTTCTAGCAATGTTCTCTGGTCCTTTCTAGACTTTGCTGCTTTTGGTCTTTTGTTTTTTCCTCCATTCAGAGTCCCCCTTAAAACTTATTGCAGGGGTTGTTTAGTGGTCACGTACTCTATTAGTTCTTGTTTGTCTGGGAAACTCTTTATCTCTCCTTCTATTCGGAATGATAGCCTAGCTGGGTAAAGAATTCTTAGCTGCATATTTTTCTCATTCAGCTTGTTGAATATATCCTGTGACTCCTTTTTGGTCTGCCAAGTTTCTGTGGACAGATGCACTGTGAACATTATGTATCTCCCCTTGTTTCTTTCATTACTTTTTCCTTGCTTGTGTATTTTGTGAATTTTACTGTGATATAGTGGCCAGCTTTTGCTGAATTTTATGGGAATTCTTTGATTTTTGGATTTTGATGCCTATGTCCTTCCCCAGTTTAGGGAAGTTTTCAGCTATAATTTGCTCACATATAACTACTGTCCCTTTTTCTCCCTTTTATCTTCTGTGACTCTATTATTTAAATATAATATCTTTTTAATAAGTCACTGAGTGGGGTCCTTGGTGGCTCAGTCATTTAAGCATCTGACTTTTAATTTCAACTAAGGTCATGATCTCAAATTTGGTGGGAATGAGCCCTGCATTGGGCTCTGTACTGACACCAGAGAGCCTTCTTGGACTTCTCTTTCTGTACCTCTTCTTCTCATGCTCTCTACCTCTCAAAATGAATAAATCATTTTTCAATATAATTTATTGTCAAACTGGTTTCCATACAACACCCAGTGCTCATCCCAAAAAGTGCTCTCCCCAATGCCCATCACCCACTTTCCCCTCTCCCCCACCCTCTTCAACCCTCACTTTTTTCTTTATATTTAAGAGTCTATTACGATTTGCTTCCCTCCATCTATGTAACTTTGTTTTCCCTTCCCCTAACCTATGGTCTTTTGTTAAGCCTCTCAATATCCACATATGAATGAAAACATATGGTATCAGTCTTTCTCTGACTGACTTATTTCACTTAGTATAATACCCTCCAGGTCAACCCACGTTGCTTAAATGGCAAGATTTCATTCCTTGTCATTGCCAAGTAGTCTTCCATTGTGTATATAAACCACAATTTCTTTATCCATCCATCAGTTGATGGACATTAGGGCTCTTTCCATAATTTGGCTATTGTTGAAAGAGCTGCTATAAACATTGGGGTGCATGTGTCCCTATGCATCAGCACTCCTGAATCCCTTGGGCAAATTCCTTTGAGTCCTATTGTTGGATCATAGGGTAGATATATTTTTAATTTTGGAGGAACTTCCACACAGTTTTCCAGAGAACTGCACCAGATTACATTCCCACCAACAGTGCAAGAGGGTTCCCCTTTCTCCACATCCTCTCCAGCGTCTATAGTCTCCTGATTTGTTCATTTTAGCCACTCTGACTGACGTGAGGTGGTATCTGAGTGTGGTTTTGATTTGTATTTCCCTGATGAGGAGCGACATTGAGCATCTTTTCATGTGCCTGATGACCATCTGGATGTCTTCTTTGGACTAATGCCTATTCATGTCTTCAGCCCATTTCTTCACTGGATTATTTGTTTTTCAGGTGTGGAGTTTGGTGAGTTTTTTACAGATTTTAGATACTAGCCCTTTGTCCGATATGTCATTTGCAAATATCTTTTCCAATTCCGTTGGTTGCCTTTTAGTTTTGTCGATTGTTTCCTTTGCAGTGCAGAAGCTTTTTATCTTCATGAGGTCCCAAGAGTTCATTTTTCCTTTTAATTCCCTTACCTATGGAAATGTGTCGAGTAAGAAATTGCTGCGACTGAGGTCAGAGAGGTTTTTTCCTGCTTTCTCCCCTAGGGTTTTGATGGTTTCCTGTCTCGCATTCAGGTCCTTTATCCATTTCGAGTTTATTTTTGTGAATGGTGTATGAAAGTAGTCTAGAAAGTGGTCATTCTTCTGCATGTTGCTGTCTAGTTCTCCCAGCACCATTGCTGTTGAGTTTTGCAAACACCATTTCTTGCAGAGACTGTCTTTCTTCCATTGGATGTTCTTTCCCGCTTTGTCAAAGATTAGTTGGCCATACTTTTGTGGGTCCAATTGTGGAGTCTCTATTCTATTGCATTGGTCTATGTGTCTGTTTTTGTGCCAATACCATGCTGTCTTGGTGATTACAGCTTTGTAGTAGGGGCTAAAGTCTGGGATTGTGATGCTTCCCACTTTGGTCTTCTTCAATATTACTGTGGCTGTTCAGGGTCTTTTGTGGTTCCACACGAATTTTAGGATTATTTTTGTTCTAGCTTTGAGAAGAACGCCAGTGCAATTTTGGTTGGGATTGCATTGAATGTGTAGATAGCTTTGGGTAGTATTGACATTTTAACAATGTTTATTCTTCCAATCCATGAACACAGAACGTTTTTCCATTTCTTTATGTCTCCTTCAATTTCCTTCATGAGCTTTCTATAGTTTTCAGCATACAGACCTTTTACATCTTTGGTTAGGTTTATTCCTAGGTGTTTTATGATTCTTGGTGCAATCGTGAATGGGGTCAGTTCCTTTATTTGTCTTTCTGTTGCTTCATTATTAGTGTATAGGAATGCAACTGATTTCTGTACATTGATTTTGTATCCTGCGACTTTGCTGAACTCATGTATCAGTTCTAGCAGCCTTTTGGTGGAATCTGTTGGGTTTTCCACGTAGAGTATCATGCAGTCTACGAAAACTGAAAGTTTGACTTCTTCTTTGGAAATTGTGATGCCTTTTATTTCATTTTGTTTTCTGACTGCTGATGCTAGGACTTCCAATACTATGTTGAAAAACAGTGGTGAAAGAGGACATTCCTGTCGTGTTCCTGATCTCAGGGGGAATGCTCTCAGTTTTTCCCCATTGAGGATGATATTAGCTGTGGGGTTTTCATAAATGGCTTTCATGATGTTTAAGTATGTTCTTCTATCCCGTCCCTCTGGAGGGTTTTTATGAAGAAACGATGCTGTATTTTGTCAAATGCTTTTTCTGCATCTATTGACAGGATCATATGGTTCTTATCCTTTCTTCTATTAATGTGATGTATCACATTGGTTAATTCTGAATATTGAACCAGCCCTGCAGTCCAGGAATGAATCCCACTTGATGATGGTGAATAATTCTTTTTATATGATATTGAATTCGATTTGCTACTATCTTGTTGAGAATTTTTCATCCATATTCATCAGGGATATTGGCTTGTAGGTCTCCTTTCTGGGGGGACTCTGTCTGGTTCGGGAATCAAGGCAATGCTGGCTTCATAGATTGAGTCCAGAAGTTTTGCTTCCCTTTCTATTTTTTGGAACATCTTGAGAAGGATAGGTATTAATTCTGCTTTAAATGTCTCATAGATTTCCCCAGGGAATCCATCTGGTCCAGGACTCTTATTTGTTGGGAGATTTTTGATACCTGATTCAATTTAGTCACTCACTATGTGTTCAAATTTTCTATTTCTTCCCATTGGAGTTTTGGTAGTGTGTAGGTGTTTAGGAATTTGTCCATTTCTTCCAAGGTGTCCAGTTTGTTGGTATATAATTTTTCATACTACTCCCTGATAATTGCTTGTATTTCTGAGGGATTGGTTGTAATTATTCCATTTTCATTCGTGATTTTATCTATTCGGATCCTCTCTTTTGTTTTTGGGAAGTCCGACCGGAGGTTAATCAATTATGTTTATTTTTTCAAAAAACCAACTCTTGGTTTCATTGATCTGTTTGTCTATTTTTTGGATTCTATATTGTCTATTTCTGCTCTGATCTTTATTATTTCTCTTCTTCTTCTGGGATTGGGGTGTCTTTGCTCTCCTGCTTCTAGTTCCTTTAGGTGTGCTGCTAGATTTTGTATTTGGAATTTTTCTTGTTTCTTGAGATAGGCCCAGATTGCAATGTATTTTCCTCCTAGGGATGCCTTTGTTGCATCCCAAAGGGTTTGGACTGTCGTGTTTTCATTTTCATTTGTTGCCATATATTTTTAAATTTCTTATCTAACTGCCTGGTTGACCCATTCATTCTTTAGTGGGATGTTTTTTAACCTCCATGCATTTGGTGGTTTTCCAAACGTTTTCCTGTGGTTGATTTCAAGTTTCAGAGCATTGTGATCTGAAAGTGTGCATGGTATGATCTCAATTCTTTTATATTTATTGAGAGCTGTTTTATGACCCAGTA
>NW_024418277.1:0-2354 GCF_014898765.1 Herpailurus yagouaroundi | reverse complement strand
CCCCAGGGGGGAGAGGGGGGCGTGGGGAGCTCAGCGGGGGCGGGGTTACGGGGTGGGAGGAGGGTCGGGGGTGCTGCGGAGGCGGGGTTACGGGGTACGGGTAGAGGCGTGGGGACCGCAGCGGGGGCCTGGGAGGGAACGGGGTGCGGAAGTGGGGGTGGGAGCGCGGCGGGGGCGGAGCCAGGAGGCAGTAAGGCGGGCGGGGGCGGGGCGGCCGGGAGGGGCTCTGGGCCTATCCGGATCGGGCGGGGCTTGGGCCGTAGATCCCGCCCCACGCCAGCGCCGCGGAGGCGCAAGGGAGGGGTATCACCACGCCCCCCCCCCCCCCCAGTTTCCAAGGCAACCGGGTTCAACAGTTTCGGTGCTGCCGGCGTCTGGAGGCCCCCGGGCGCCCACCGGTCGGCATGTGCGCCGCGGAGGTGGACCATCAAGTTGCCCAAAGATACCTGCTCAAGCGGCGGCTGGGGAAGGGGGTGAGCCCGGCACCTGCAGGGAGGGGGAAGGTCCAGTCGGAGGTCTGCTCCCTCCGACGCGGCCAGGGATCCCTGGGCTGACGTCCTGTTTCCTCCGTGGACTGGAGGGTGGCTTGGGCAAGCCACCGAGCCCCTCGGGCCTCAGTTTCCTGTAGGGGGGCTCTAACAGCGCCCACTGCAAGTAACCTGTCGCCTGGCTCTAGGTTCACAGCGGCCTCAGGTCAGAGGGATGGTGGACAAACCCTTTCCCCCGCCCACGTCCCCTGCTCCCAGCTGCCTCTCCTGGGGCCCATAGAACACTAAGGAGGCCGGGCCCACCCACTCCAGTCACTAAAGGCGATGGGTGGGTCCCAAGCCTGGCCCAGGAAGGGCCTGAGCGGGTAAATGGGCACGGAGTGAACCGCATGTGAGCGATTGTGCGTTTGTGTGTGGCAGCATGTGGGATTGTGTACAAGAGTGTTTGTGAAGGTGTGTGACTGGGTGGGTGGTATTGGGGAGAAGAGAAAGCACGGTCCAAACAGCACAGACAGCAGGTGCAAAGGCCCTGAGGTAAGAACCTGCTGGCTGTGGGGAAACAGCAGAGTTGATGTGAACTGGTTAAGAGTAACTACGGGAGGGCTGGGATCACCTGTGGCTTTGGGGAACTGCAGAGATTTCTGGGCATGACACGGAGTGGTAGCAGACATTGGTGCCGCTTTACAAGGCTCACGCTGCCTGCTGTGTAGAGGACAGACTGTAGTGTGGGCTAGGGAGGCCAGTTAAGAGGTTAGTGTAGCGATCCAGACAAGAGATGGGGGAGAGGCAAGAGTCCCGGGTGGGGGAGCAAGAGGTCAGATTCGGATGAAGTTTGGAGGTGGAGCGGACAGGATTTGCTGATAGGCTGGATGCAGGGTGTGAAAGAGGGGAGAGGTGCCCAGAACAGGCTTTGGCTTCCACCCTGAGTCTCCCTTTTGTAACCTTATTTCTTCCTGGAGCCTAGTTTCTCATCACCATCTTCTGGAAAAACGGGGGGGGGGGGGGGGCTGCTGCAGCAGCCTTAGCAGCCCGCAGCTGTGGGGACCTTGCCCGGAGCCATAGGCCCTCACCACACCCTCACTCCCTCCCGGGAGCCTCAGGCAGCCTGCTGGGCAGGGGAGGGCTGGACAGGAGGCTGGCCCCGTGCCCAGCCAGCTGACCACCGTCCTCGCAGGCCTACGGCATTGTGTGGAAGGCAGTGGATAGGAGGACTGGCGAAGTCGTGGCCATCAAGAAAATCTTCGATGCCTTTAGGGATAAGACGGACGCCCAGGTGAGTGGAGAGGAGGCGTGAGGACAAGGGCAGGGGTGTGGGGGGGGGGAACCCCTTCTGCCTTGGTGCCTGGAAGCTCCAATGTATTTCTGAAGCCGATTCACAGCAGGTCTCTATAATTGCTCAGACATGACCTGAACCTGTGGTCCAGCAGGTGTGGGTGACGTCTGTCAATCCCTGTGGATCCTTTCGAGAAATGAGCTTCCGGGGAGCCTGGGTGGCTCAGATAGTTAAGCGTCTGACTCGTGATTCCCGCTCTGGTCATGATCTCACGGTTTGTGAGACTGAGCCCAGCATAGGGCTCTGCTAGCCTTGGGGACTGCTTACGATTGTCTTCCTCTGCATCTCTCCTGCTCACACAGGTGCTCTCTTTTTCTGTCTTTCCAAAAAAAAAAAAAAAAAAAGGAGGCGGGCTTCCTTCTCGCCCCATACTTATGCTCAAATTTCTGTCTCATTCCAGAGAACATTCCGGGAAATCATGCTGCTCCAGGTGAGCAGCCCAGGCCACCTGGCAGCCCCTCCAGGTGCAGGTTCTCCCAGCAAGGTGGGGGGGGAAACCCAGATCTGCGTCCCCCCCAAAGCACACAGCCCCT
>NW_024418276.1:0-22544 GCF_014898765.1 Herpailurus yagouaroundi | reverse complement strand
AAATCTGCCAGAGCAGATGGATGCTAGTCAGGCCTGTGCCCCTGCCACATGGTGGCTTTTTATTACTTAACCTCATTTTCACCCACATTTCAAATGAGGTTAAGTAAAAAAAAATCACTCAGCACCCCAAATTCAACACGGCTTGATGTGAATTTTTTTTAGATGTTCAAGCTACACATCTGGGTCAGAAAACAAGTGTGTTCTCATTGCCTCTGTTTTCTCAAGTATCTTCAATGAATATTTTTTAGGAGCAAATTAGAAAGATTTTAAATCAGGCTCTGAAAATTTATATACAGTATCATCTAATTTTATGTATACAATATATAGAAATATGGATAGTGAAAGTGTCTGAAAGGGTATACACTCAGCCTCAATTCTGTGCTTCTCTCCCCAGCTGCCACAGTTCCTTTGGCACCCCTCCACTCTTATACTCTGCACCTCCTCTCTGGGAAACCACATCCACTCCCATGTCTTCAATTACCATTCATCTTCTGATGGCTCCCAAGTCTTTATTTTTCCTCTGAGTGCCAGTTAAATCCATTCAAATGACAATAGGCTGTCTCCACCTGGATGGCACATAGATTCCTCAAAGTCAATTTATTTTAAGTGTATTAGCCTTCCCCTCCCAAATCTTTTTCTCCTACCCAATAATAGAGCAAGAAAAAAATGTTACTTGCCTTTTCCCTAATCTATCCTTAAAACTGGTGTCAAATGAGTCTCCACTTTTACTTCATTCAATAGGGTCCTCGTATGCAACAACTTTAAGCCAACCAGTTCCTGACCCTTTTGTCTACTATAGACAACATTAAGGTAAGTATATAGAAGCCTGGGGCTGAGAGCAGTTGGTAACTGAATGGAGGATTTTACCCTTCCCTGATCTCACTTGGAATATTTCGCGAAAGCTGGTGAGATCATGTCTGAAGAAACACTGAGCCCTTGGAAATAAGGAAATCTTATTCTTTGAGAAATTATTTTAACAGTTGTCTTGGAGGAATCACAGAACTCTACACAGTAGTCACTTAATAAATGCTAACTTTTATTGTTGTTCTTATTTATTAAATGACACTGACACATGGCAGAATGCCCCCAACAAAACAAAGGCCACCCCAAAAAACTATCAACCCTGCATTCTAGGGAATTAAGAGTGCTTATTTTTCTTAATTAACTGCTCTGTACCAGAACATTCAAAGTATTTTGCATGTATTTAATTTAATCCTCATGACAAGCCCCATCTTCATCACTCATCTATCATTTCAGAGAGGAAACTTCACGCCATCTCATTTTTAATCTAAATTCTTTTTTTCCACTCAGTACATGCTCCAATCACCTGCTTCATTGCCAACACTTTCTTTTTCAATAATTTCCAAAAAAACCAATACTCATTTTATATAAATAAAAATATAAAGATGAATAAAAAATAAAAAAGTAAAAGATCACTCATTATCCTTCCACTCAAATACAGACAGTTACTTTTGGGGTATCTATAATTCCGTAATTGTTAGTGTCTACTTTAAAATATGTTTTATTATCTTCAAAAAGGAAAAGGAATCATTCTATGAATACTGCTATCTAAACTACCTTTCTCATTTAACAATGCAGGATGAATATCTTTTCCTGGCAACATGGATTTGGATCAACATATTTATCTTATATACTGCGTGAACATTCCTGAATTTATTTCACCATTCTGGTGTGCTAGACACTTAGTTGTTTCCAATTGTTACTGTTTTGGACAGTGCTGGGATGAAAAGCCTTGTCCATAAAGCCTTTAGCCAATTATTCAATTATTTCCTTAGGACAAAAGAATAACAAACTTTAAGGCTTATATGTATTACCAAATGGCCCTCCACAAATCTTGGACAAACTCAGTGTAAACTTATTCCTACCACAAGAGTTTGATAGGATCCATTTATCCACACCCTCGCAGATGCTGCACAGTTGGTGAGAGAGGAATCTCTATATGAATTCCAATTGTTCTTTCTAGTCAAAAATATTTGACTCTTGGTGTTCAGTGGGATAATATTCAAACAACTCTCCACAAACTGGCTTCGTTCAGCTTTCCAAATTTATTTACTTCCATTCCCCACACTCTCTACTCTAAGTAGACTAGTATCCTCACTGTCATAGGAAAAGGGTTCCTACCTCCATGCCTTTCTCACCCTAGTGCCCCCTCACTCCAGCTCTTGGAATGCCCTAACTACGTACACCATTCAGGACTCATTTTAAATAGCCTCTTCTTCCATGAATCTGTAGCTGACTACTGTATCCCACAGAAGCCTTTGCTTCCTCAGTGCTCTGAGACTGCACATTTGACAATGAGTATATGGTCCAGATATTGTTATCTATTTGTTTGTATTTTTCTTACCTCTCCAACTATATTATAAACCAAAGGACAAGGCTGATTTCTTTCTTTCTTCTTGTTTTGTTCAGCATTAATACACAACTTTATTGATGATATACAAATCAAGTTAATGCAAATGACAGGAGGGAGCTTACTTATGAAAAACTAGTTCACTGTCACTTATGCAAAAGAAATAGTAAAAATATTTCAATCTAGGCAGCGAGATAAAAAGCAACAAACATGTTTTCAGAACAGGTATTGATATTCATTCATCCAGCTTAGACCTGAAGATCAACTCAGATAAAAATCAGCATTGATTATACAATGATATTCATCACTCAAAATTGGCAGCTGAAAGGATTCCTTTACCATATAAACAAGGTGGAGAAAAGGAATAGTTTACAATGTGTGTTACTTCTAAACTACAAAATTAAGAATTTATTCCTGGCTCTTCGGGAACATATGCTCAGCCAGTTTGGCCATGAATTTTCCAACTTTTACTTTCACCAAAAAATCATGGTGACTTTCTATCCCCAGAATCTTATCAGCACACACTTGAAATTCTTTTAAAAAGAAGAAAAGTGAACCTTCACTGAATTGATTCTGAGCAGATTCATTTTCTTCCCATTTA
Source organism: Herpailurus yagouaroundi (assembly GCF_014898765.1). Classification (NCBI taxonomy): domain Eukaryota; kingdom Metazoa; phylum Chordata; class Mammalia; order Carnivora; family Felidae; genus Herpailurus; species Herpailurus yagouaroundi. The sequence continues at coordinate 19,572 of NW_024418276.1, read as the reverse complement.
AAATTGTCATTTATGTTCTCAAATATGACCAAAAGTTTAAGAATAACCTCTTTGTTCTCCTTCTTATTAAAGAGGGAACCAAGTGAAGATGGTACTTGGGCCCTGAGCAGTTCTCTAGTCATGGCTGGATTTTCAGCCAAATTCAAAAGGAGTTTCAAAACCTGAAATTTGGTTTCTTCATTTCCTGCTGAAAATAAACGAAAAAAGTCTGAAATGGAATTAGCAAGCATGTGCTGATATTCATTAGTAACAGTCATATTTGTGAGCAATCTTAGTCCAGCCAGCTGCACCGATGAGTTCAAGCGAGAAGTGATTGTGTCATCACACACTTGATTCATGTATATCTTAAGCCTGCGCTGATTTTCAGCATTCACACTCAAGTTATTCAGGACAATTAAAGCCTTTTCCTTAACTATGGGATCCCGAGTATTGAGAATCTTTGCAACAATTGGGAGACCACCTAGATCACGAATAATATCTCTGTTAAATGCATAAGCAGCGTTGTTACCCAGAGCAATTAAAGCTGCTTCAAGAATATAAGGCTTTTCAGACATCTCAACCAAGCAAAGAACTTTCTGCAGCTCTTGAGGGGACAAAATAGTATCATCTGAATTGGGGGAAGCCCGTTTCTGAACAGCCCGACGAGCCCGAGTAGCCCTGGCCCTTGCTCTGGCCCTTGCTCTGGTTCCAGCCTCAGTCCCAATCCGGGCCCAAGGTGGGTACCACACTATACCCTTGTTTTCACTGTTGTCATCATCATCATCAGACCAGTCATTGTACCTGGCCCCAGGACAGTCCCCAACATCATCCACATCCCCAGACCCACCCTCAGCCATTTTCTCCTTGTTCTGTTTTCTTCCCCGGGTCAGTCTATAAATGCAATAGCAGGCTCCAGCCCCAATCACTAGTCCCGCAGTCACCCAGCCTACTTTCCTGGCGTAGCCCATGCAATCGTCCCTGACAATAGCAGGGACCAAGGAACAGAGTATTCACTCAGGCTGGGAGAGGAGCACTATGGGCCTGGGTGCAAGGCTGTGGAAGGTGATCGTCTTCAGCCACTTCAAGGACACAATAGCTGATACTGGAGGTGGACCTGGGAGTGGAGGAAGGAAATGGGATTTGAGTTTCTTTTTTGTGTTGCCCCACACAGAGAGTTGCACAGAAGGACGGGAGCATAACAAATGTGTAGCTGGTATGAAATGTAGATTGTTAATAAACCCTCTGTATCTTCCTCATTTCACCCTCCCCCTACCCTCCCTAACCCACCCTCTTCCCAAGCCTAGATAAAGGCTATGGAGCCCACAGTCTCTGCTGAGGCCTCAGCACCCCAACCTCGGGTGTCCCCAGGGAATGACACTGTTACACTAACCTCCTCCAGACAGACAGTTTGTCCCTTCTTCCCTTCCCTGGAGGTGTGCCACGCCCAACAACCCTTGTGATCTGCAGAGACCACAGCCGGTGAGAACTAAGGACTTTGATGGATTGACTGTTCACATCCGTAGCTTTCCTGATTCACCATCCAGGCTGTTAGATTTTTTTTAACCTCTATGCCATCCAAAACATGCACAAGCCTGCCCCTTCCCTAACTTGAAATGGGAGGGATGTTAGGAAAATAAGGTAGAATTGAGTGAGCTTATCCAACTGCGGCTGATTTCCAGCCCCTCCCCCATTCCAGGCAGCCCCCACGCCTACACCGACCTCTACTGATCCAAGGAAACTTCCTCCCTCTCTTCAAGTGGTGCCACCTGCTACAGCAGACCTGCAGGATGACAGATCGAAAACATCGGACTAAGTACTGTTGAGAGAGGATTATGAACAAACTCTCTGATAGGTTTCCATACTGTCATTCTCCTCCACCCCCACCCCCACCCCCACCCCCGCCCCTGCGACACACACATACATACACACACACACACACACACACACACACACACACACCCTGAACGCCATTTCACCACAGTCCGGACAGTACAAGAAAGACACTCAGACTCAGCCCTAACCTAGATCATTGCCATCTCTGGCTTCTCCCTAACCCCACCACCGCCCCTCTTAGGGTCTCCAGATAGTCTTACCCTCAAATCGACCTTCACCAATTGGGGTTAATTTCCTTCCTCTTCTCTTGCCTGGTGTAGTGTCGCAACCTACGGAAACACTGGCAATGCAGGAGAGGCTTGGACCCCCTAGACACAGAGCCATGGTCAGGAAGACACAGCCACAGTCAGAAAGACGGAAAACGGCTGCTACTAGAGCTCTTGGTGGACGACCAGTCCCCAGAACATGAAACTCTTTCCTAATTCAGAGGCCTGGTTGTCAAAGGTTTCCCACCCCTATTAACCACTCTCAGCGTTCTGCTGACACATCACTTTGCACCTTCCCCCTCCCCAAATGTTCAACCTTTCCGCCAGCACTGTCCTGAAGGACTGGGGGCCAACACCCAGGCCACAGCTCCCTTTCCGGATTACAGCCTCGGCTCCCAGCAGATTTCCAACTCCGGATCTCTGTGCTCCTCCCCAAACAGCCCCCTGCTCACCATTTCGTAGCATCAAAATGGTCTGCGGGCGGGACAGATGTCTTGGAAAGCCGGCGGGGAGAGGAAGAGACGACGGAGGCGTCTCAGGGCCCGCGACGGTCTCCGCCCTACGCCCTCGGCCATCCCCACCTTATGGAATCTCCCAGGCACTGACCTGCAAGAATCCAGGACAATTTCCTTCTCCTCCACCTCTTTCCCTCTGCCGCAGGCCTGCTAGCCCTCAGGGCAATGGGGAGCTGGTACTCAGACGGGAACAAGGACCAGAACAAGAAGGACTTCTGCACACGTCAGCTCTTGGTCACGTGAGACCTACGTCATCCACCAACTCGGGTCCCTAATTTCCCCTCCCACCAGCAGTGCGGCAGAAGAGGGACCGCCCCCCTCTATTCCCTCCCCCATTCCAGGCCTCGTTACTCTTTCTTCTTTGCTAACCCCATTTCCCTGTAGTTGTGTTTGCCTTCCTCGGATTACCAGGAAGGGACAGCATCTTCCCCAGGGGCTACTGGCCACTTGTACTTTTTGAAAAATTGCCTCTTCCTTCCCCTAAGCTCCTGGGACAGCAACCTCTCCTTTAACCTCCCCTCCTCCCAGCTATTAATGTCTACCATTTCCTCTGAAGTCTAGTCCCTGATCTCAAACGAAAAAGCCATCAGAAAAGGAGACTTGTAGTGAGAGCGTGTTTTTTACTTTCTTAACACATTTTTGTTCTTTTTGTTCTGCCCTCTCCCTCCTCCAACCTGCATTCTTTTGTGAGGAAAAAAATACTATAAAGCTATTTTCATTTGAGAGAAAAAAAAAAAGAGTGGGAGTTGGAGAGTGATGTTGGGTGATGGCCTCCAAAAACCCACATTTTCTCATTCGTGGGGAGTGTTACACACCTCACTCCAAATCATCTTGATGTCTTCTGAGGCCTAACACATAACACAAACCCTAAATGAGCCCATTGAAGTGTCTAGAATTGCATAAATCTCCTGATGAGGCCAGTCTTCTAAACAGGAGAGCTACACACTTACACTTGCATCAGTCAGCAAGAAAGAGGTGTGGAGCTCTCAGAAGCCAGTAACACAGAAAAGATTGAGTAGGAATCACAGCTACGTAGTGGATATCTGTCCAAAAAGGCATGCACACTGACAAAGTAAGTAGCATAAAAGAACATTACAAAATATACTTGAGTACAAATAGGAAATATCACCTTTAAATAAAATGTTAGAGAAACACTGAGACCACTGAGACCAAATTGCCTGAAATCAGCATCTAGCAATTAGTGTAAAACAATTTCACTGACTGATTTGGTGAACTCTGTGATTCACCTGTCAGCAATGATAGAACTTTTTTATATGGGGAAAAGTAATCAAATAATGTCAGAACATGGGATCTACAATGGAATATTCCTTAATAGTTCAGATATAAGGCTATTATCTGAGTATAACTTTTATAATCCACAGACAATATGGAAGCAAATCAAGAAACTGGAAAGTTTGGGAATAGGCAAAACTCCACAGAAATCCTTGTCAGGGTAACTTCCAGGAGGAAGTACTTGGATATGACTGAAATTTAGCAAACAGAAACCAAATCAGCTATGTGATACTGTATTTGGAGAAAGATCACGTGCAGCGTGGGGCTTATTCAAGAATAGGAATGTATGAAAAGAAGAGTCAGAGAAAAATATTGGTAGTTCCCACCCAAGTGCTGTCTGGGGAGAGGGAGTCTTGGCTAAGATGAATGGAACAATCAGCTTTCCTTGGCGGAGCCATCACCATAATGTGTAAGAGTATTTCAAGCTCCCTTAGCTGAAAGCCACTTCTTAAGGTGAACCAATGACCTTGATCTGATTTCAGGCTCACCAAGCAACATTCTGAGGTTGTGGCTTCCCAAATAGTAGCTTGCCTACAGGGAGAATGGACTGGTAAAACTGACAGAAACCTCCAGTACCGCCTGACAGTTGAATTTCTCAGGGTAAATTATTCATTTGTCACTCCTATTGAGACTTAGCTTCCCTTTTGTCCCACTTACTGGGAGAGAATGCAGAGATACATGGGTTTGGGTATTCAGATCTCGATTTATACATAAGTCTCTATGAATGGGGTTCTTTCCTTGATAGAGGCCTTTGCTTTCAGATAAAGTCAGGGGTTGATCATACAACAGTGAGGACAAGACACTGAACTATATATACAGCCTTGTGGAATCCTGTCAGGAAAGCCAGGTAACTCTGGCTTAGAATACAATCCTGTGCATCACCATTTCCAAAATGTACCTCTCTAATGTTTAGTTAATGTGAAAATTACAACTAAGACATCCTGTGGCACATAGGCCCCCAGCATCTCAGTCATAGCTGGACAATGGGTTAATATCCAAAGTAGTTAAAAGGCTCTTGCAAATCAATATCTGAAACAATTTACATTTATCCCTGTGAAAAGAAAGTAAGTGCATATTACGTTTTACATACCCTTTCATTTTCCCCAGCAAAAGGGTGAGCATTGTGCCCAAAATAGACCAACTCAATACTCTCCTAGTAAAATTTAAATCTTGAATACAGATTTAAGAAAACACTGAAAATCAGCAGAATTGTGGTATCCTGAAGAGACTATCTGTGAATTCCTCCTACCTATACCCTTCAGAGCTGACCCTGATCTTCGACATTCCCTCATTTGTTTCCATTAACCAAGTTTGGTTTCTGTTGCTTGCAACCAAACAAAGTTAACTAAAACAAATTATTTAGTACAAAAACAAATAACACAGTACATAAAGTAATACAGCTTTTTAAAATAATCTTCTATAATTTTTTTTTCTCACTCTCTACAATCCTATTAGTGTTTCCATCTGGGGATCCTTTTGTGTTTGGGGGCACTCTGTAAGACACCTATCACATGTGACTACATACCAAGTTGAGCCAAAATGTTCCTTTTGGCAGTGGCTTCACATAGTCTTCTTCAGGCTCAGCAACTTTTAACAGGCTTGTCTGAAGAATTGCTTAAGGATTTTCCTCTTTTGCTTTTGAAATGGTATGTCAGGCAAACAACCTGCCCTTAAGTAGTTGATGATGCCCTTAAATAGTTATAATGGAGAGCAAAGTAGATTTTAAATGTTAGTTTCTAGGTTCCTTGGTAGGAATTGTGGATCTGAATGACAAAGGAGTAAGATAACTGAAAGGGTTATCATTCCCATGTTTTATAGGAAGTTTTAGAGATGGAGTGGACTCAAACAGGAAAGGTCTGACAGACTTGGAAAATGACGGTCAGGATAGTTATATGTTGGAATAAGTGGAAAACATACCAAAGTAGGGGAGGGAGATATTTTATACTAGTAAGGAGAGGTAAGAGTGGCACTTTTGTCCTTGAAGCTTTGTTAAGCTTTACATACTCCTAAGTTCTTTCTAATGTATATGGTCAAAACAAGCAAAAGCCATTTATATAAGTACTTAGCAGCCAAAAATTGAATGATGAACAGTTAGATTTGTTAGTAAAACTCCATAAATGGAATTCACTCGTCTAGAAGAAAATAAAGGGAGACAAAAAGAACAGTATAAGGAGATGATGCGAAAGAAATGCTGTAAGGGTTTTAGAGAGAAATGGCATAATACTGGTGAAGGAATTTGGACTACAAAAGTTTTGAGGAAGACCAGAAAGTTGTGGTGTGCTCTTGACTTCTGAATATTCACCAGCAAGGCACTCTGGGCTCCCTGACTCACCTCCTGAAAGGGCCTCCCCCACACAGGGGCCCCTTACAAGGGGAGCTTCCTGCTGGGGTGTCTTATTTCAATGTTCTAAGAAAGAAGCTGCCTGAAGGGTCTATATTTAGAGTATGACTCCCTGGCAGGGACAGCTGAATGTCTGGAGACTAGTTTCTGCATACTTTGTCCCTGAGTTCTGGGATTATTCTGAGGTGCTTGTATGGGTGGTACAGTGAAATTGTCACAGAAGGCAGCGAGTGAAAAGGCCTCTTTCTCCTGGCGACTGCTTGGGATCCTGTAAACTGCGCTTTTTGTGAGGTAAAAATGACAAAGATTTCATTTACAGACCCTCACCACTATCTACACTGGAAGGTGCTGAACACAAGCCGCTGCTAAGGTGACATATAGTATATGAACAACAGATCCCAGAGATATCTCACCAATGTTGTGATTAAATGAACATTCCACCTGCTAGGCCTCATTTCCATCAGTGAATGGGATAACAGGGAATTCTTTAATTTATGGATTTCTTATGGGTTACACTACAAAACTTGAGAATAGATTTTGAATAAAGACTTTTGGGTAAAAAACAGGCTAATCTGTGAAGTTACTAATTTCTAAAGTTCATCTAAACAGTAAGATTAATCTGAATTTAGGGTCTGCATAAAGTATGTCCTTTGAAGCCAGAAGGAAAGCCATTCAGCAATTTTCTATGAAGTTCTCAGCCATCTGACACTTAATACCATGAGTTCAGCCAAAGAAAGGGAGAATGTGTCATGTATCAAAAATGACCACGATTAAAACACTGACCGCCTCACTATACATTCATTTTATCCATCAATCTATAAATCATATTGAAAGCACACTAGTTTTGTTTGCAAGGATATGTTTTTAAATTTTAATATGCTGTTTGAAACCTGCTATTTCCTGTGAATTCAGTAGAAAATATTTTCAACAGGGTATAAATTAACTTAATCAAATCAATGAGGTCTTCCTATTACCTGGAAAATCTGGTTTATTACATATATATGTATCTACATATGTACATAACTTAAATTCTTTTTTCTCCAACTGAAATAGATTTATTATATTTTCTGGTTACAAAATAGTGTAGCTTGAGTCAATAAAAAAGCATGAAATAGAACATAAATGTATCAAAAATATTAATAAAAACCTCACAACTACTTGAGCTTCCTTTCATGCAACTCCCCCCAAACCCCCGAATTTTGGTGCAGAAACCGGATGTGCAAAGGAGTAGAAAAAGAAGGTATGGGAGCAAGAGTTTCAGAGCCAAGGAAAAGATAAGAAATTTCCCCCCAGAAGAAGTATAAGTAACAGCTGACCCAGGAAAAGATGCTGCCCCATCGTGTAATTAGAAAAAGGCAAATTCGACCACCAGAGAGCCAAGGCCACGTCTGGCTTAACGGTATTGTTATACAGGAAAAGAGTGACAGGGCCCCGTGTGAAGGGGGGAGGTACGGGGCAGGCTGGCGCCTGCCGCACTGCTTGTGGGAGTGGAAATTGGGGGCCAGAGCTCATTCGTGACGTGGTGGTCACGTGACCAAGAGCTGCCTAGAGCAGAAGTCCTGTTAATCGCCTCCATCTGGGTACCAGCCCCTATTACTCTGCAGGCCTGTGGAGGAAGAAGGAAACTAGTCCCGGACCGCGAGGTCGGTAGGAGCCTGGGCTCTGCTTAGAGGCGGCGGGGGTAGGAGAGGGCCAAGGGCGTCACGAATTCGGGTTCGAGCTGATCCGGGTTGTGTCCCCTTCTCGCCTATTTTCTAAATGCCGGCGCCCCCCTCCCTCGTGCCCATTTAGTAAAGAGAACTGGTGGACTTTGGGCGGGTGGTTAGAGGAGTGAATGGCGGTTCCAGAGACTCCAAAGAAAGGTGCCACAATTAGGGCACTCGTGTCCCGAGTGCTGCTCCGTCCACCAAACACTCCGTCCCCTGGGTTCCCTGTCTGTTTGCAGGTTTGTAGGTCTGTTGGCCCATAGGACGCCTCAAAAGTCGTCCTGAGGGAAGGAGCAAACTGCCTTGGGACCGTGCAGGTCGGTCTGAGGGTGGGATGAGCCCTGGACCCTGGGTGGGGGTTGGTGATGGGGGTGGCGGAGGAGGAAGGGCTGGGAACTGCGCGGGCCTGGTCGAGTCGCCCTCTCCTGGCCCCTTCTTTCTCCACACCCCCTCCCATCTCAGTGCAGGGAAAGGGGTGTGGCGGCCTTTGCTGGGGAAATGGCGGATGATATGGGGGGAAGGGGGGAAACCCCCGTTAGAAAAGTCAGGAGGGTGTGAAAAATATTTTAAAGTCAAAGGCTGAAAATTCAGAAAAGCAGGTAGGACCTGTGTTCTCAGTGCTGATCCATCCAACCACACTTTCAGTTTTTCAAAGCCGGTTATCTGTCTTTCCATCTGTCCTTCTGCCAGACTGTCCATCAATCTCTGTGGAAGGAGCACTGACAACCGAAGACAAGGGAAGAAGAAGGAATTTACCTGACTTTGGTAGAGGTTGGTGGGGAAAACTGCCTGTGAAGCTTTGTAGGTGGGGGTGTGTGACAGAGGAGACTACCTGAAGGTTTGCCTCTTCATGTCACCACCCTCCTGGATAGCATAGCACAGCCCTATCTCCTGCCCTTTTCTGTAGGGCCTGAAAGCATAATGGTTGGTCCCAATGGTACATAGAGAATAATAAACAAATAACAAAGAAACAGGTTACTAATAATCCAACTCTCTCAGCCAGAACTCAAACTCTACCCTGTTTGTGTAGTGAGGCACAAATTCAAACAGCACAAGGCCCTGATACTATTTCTCAACCATAGATTCATCCCAAGAGAGCTACAGGAACCTGAGAGAGGCTGAAGAGGACTACACTCCACCATTACTCACCCTGGCCTTAGCATCCTCTTCAATCAGGTGCAACAAGTCCCTCTCCCATCCTACCCAAAGACTGGCACAGACCTGAGCATGGGCCGAGCTCGGGAAGTGGGTTGGATGGCAGCAGGACTCATGATTGGGGCTGGTGCCTGCTACTGTGTTTACAAACTAACATTAGGAAGAGATGACAGTAACAAGTTGGAGGAGGAGGAAGAGGAATGGGACGATGACCAGGAGCTGGATGAGGAGGAACCTGAGATTTGGTTTGATTTCACAACTATGGCTCGGCCCTGGAGTGAGGATGGGGATTGGACTGAACCTGGGGCCCCTGGAGGCACTGAAGATAGGCCTTCAGGTGGGGGCAAGGCCAATCGAACACACCCAGTAAAACAGCGCCCATTCCCTTACGAACATAAAAATACTTGGAATAATCAAAGCTTTAGAAATTTCAGTTGTGTTCTTGACCTCTCCAAGTGTCCTTTCATTCAGGGCAAAATGTGGTTTGCTCAGCCCAAGGATGCTGGTTTTTCATCTATCCACAATATCAATAGTCATTTGGCCAGCCTCTCCATTGTTGGAAACACGATCCCCACTCCTGACCCCGCTATTAAGGAGAAAGCTTTATGTGCTCCGGATAACTTGAATGCAAGTATTGAAAATCAGGGGCAGATTAAGATGTACATCAATGAAGTGTGTCGGGAGACTGTGTCACATTGCTGCAACTCGTTTCTGCAGCAGGCCGGATTAAATTTGTTAATAAGCATGACAGTTATTAATAACATGCTTGCCAAGTCCGTTTCAGACTTGAAGTTTCCTTTGATAGCAGAGGGAAGTGGATGTGCTGAGCTTCAGGTTTTGAAACTGTTGATGGGTTTGTCCAAAAAGCCAGTCTTGGCAGGGGAATTGCTGGGTGCCCAAATGCTGCTCTCATTCATGTCCCTCTTTATGAGGAACGGAAACAGACAGGTTCTCCTGGACACCCTGGCCTCTTAAATGGCCATCTCGAACAGAATGGAACTGAATCTGCCCAAAACCCTTCTGGTGAACACACACATGTGTTCTCACTCAAAGAATCTGCAGTGGGTGCTGTTGAAGATCCAGTCTTAGCCCATCACCACATCACGGGGTGAAAGTTACACTCGCTAAATCGAGGACCACATTCCTATTGGCCAGGCAGGGGTTCCCACAGGGCTTGGAGTAACTTCTTGGTTTTGCAGTCTGCAGGCAATGTGCATTGTCAGTCACTCCCTTGTGGCCTTCTTCCTGTGGTAAAGGGATCATTCCAGCTGCCAGCTGTGGATACAGAACATCCTATTATAGCATCATGAGGGATGCCCTGCCCGTGGTGGTCTCCCTGTCTAAGCAGGACCATTTTGTGGAGACCAGACACATATCGGAGCTTGTGCTGAAAATGCTTTTGCTGCCGCCTAGGTTGAATTCTTTCTCATTTACTGCTTCTTCTTTGCGAGCTGATGGATGGTGAACCTATTCATCAAAAACGTACACCCCCCCCCTTTTTGTGTGCTGTACTGACTTAACCTTACCCACCCAAACCTACCATTTGTATGTATCATCAATAAAGGTGTGTGCTTTGATTGGCAAAAGCGAGACATGGAACTTACCCTTGAGTTTACAGTCTACATGAAGAGGAAGACAAAAATACGCGACCAACCGACACCAACCCACGCTAACTAACTGGGGGCCTTTGCTCCCTGACAAATGCATGCTTATCAGTGCTCACAGGAGGCGGGGTAGAGGTGGGCTGCAGTGCTCAGGATAAGCCTCAAGAAGGGCCTGGAGGGCTGGGGGTGGGAGCAGGGGAGTGGAGGTGGGGTTAGTGGAATCAGGATGGAGTGTTGGGAGGACTGAAAGAGACAACACTTTTGAAGCAGGCGGCACAGTGCCTGGCACCTGGAGCAGAGAAATCCCTCGACGAAGGTGTCTTTCCTTGACTGCCAGCCTAAATAGGAAGGTCAGTATCCTTGGGGTGTGTGTACACGTCCTTGGGGACCACTGGACAACCCATCCCTGCGCATGTCACGCACTAGTATAGCAGTGATGGTTGCCGCTCTCCGAGTGCCCACTTTGTATAGTTCCGTCTCTCCTGCAAAGCGGCTGTTAAACCTACCTCCAGGCCCCCTCCCTCCCTTGGGACCCCAAGCCCAGATTCCTGGCAGAGCGAGAAGTGTTGGCCTCTGCTTCCTCTGGGGGAACCTCCTTTCTGCCCTTTCCCTGGTACCTTCGGTGAAACCCAAGAAGGGGCCAACAGAGCCTTCCATGAACTCCCCATTGGGGTGGTAGGGCAGATGTTGAGGGTGGTGGCAAGGTATGACAGGTCCATGGGGAGACATCTCTGTCGCCTCCATCCAAGCTCCTGGCATCCCTAGGAGGAAAGGAGGAACCCAGCCCTGTGCACTGAACCACTCCGTGGATCTGGGCAAGTCACGCTGCCGCCCCTCTCAATACTGCCAGACCCCTCCCAGCAGCACCTTGGCCCCTGCATCACCAAAGCCAGGTTCTCTGACAGCTATTGATGTGTCAAGCGATGGTCCTCTTCCTCAGAGCCCTGGCCAACAGGCTCAACAAGAAGCTTCCCTTGGGCAGAGCTGCTTCTGTGCCTGGTGCCCTCTCCTGGTCTCCATGGGATGCTGCTCTGGGCCACTGTGCCCTGCACATCAGCACTCTGCGCATGCTCTGCTTTCGGACTGCTCTCCTCTGCACAGAGCACAGTTTTACTTTTTTTCCCTTCTCCCGGAGTTTGGGTTGCAGGTAGATTACAACTCTAAGACTTGTATCCATCCTCCCTGTGCTTTGGCCTGACTAGCAGGCACCGGCACCTGCCAGGTGCCCCAGAATCTTCCAACATGCAATGGAGACACTGCTTCTTCCCAGGCACTGGCACCTTGGATGGCCAGCATGTGACTTGTGGTTGCTGTGACACCACGCCCCAGTAGGGCTCACCCCCCCAGGAACTCTATTCCTCTGCTGGCTGCTGGGCCCTGCCATGTTGCTTAAGAGTTGCTAATGCGACCACCCCTTTCTCCCAAACCAGCCTCAGGTGGACTGGGCAATCTATTTCCCAAGTAGAATGGTCGTGCAGACAGCGCCCACACCCACTTGTCCCAGTGGAGGCTGCTTGGCCAATGCTGTCTTCAGTGACACCCTCATGCTCATTCTCTTTAATCTCAGCACAAAGGCAGAAAAGATTTTCTCCTTCCTCCTGGCTTGGGGCCCCAAGTTAACACATGCCTCCCTTCTCCTCTTTGCTCTGCCAAATCAACAGTCGAGTGCTGCCACAGGCACTTGTCCTCCATCTCCAAGGCAGGCACTTGGCATTTTTAGGCCACGGCTGACTTCTAACTCAGGGAGGGCCTTGGAGGCTTTCTGCCCATCTCCTGAGCAACTTTCTGTCCCTGGGAAGCCTGTTGGCATCAAAGGGTCTCCATGGTGTGGTTTTGGCCCAACTCAAGAGCCTCCTCTGCGTCTGCTGGCACTGCCCTCCAGAAAACACTCCTTGTGTCTGGAAGCTCAGGCCTCTGGTCTGCCCTTCATCCCTTGGTTGGTTGCTGTGCCAGAGCAGGAGCCCTAGAGGCAGTGGAGGGGACTCAGGAGCATGCCTGCCACTCAGGGCCTGATTAAGACATACAGAGGCTTTCAGCACCAGAAAGACCATGGTGCCCCCTCTCATACCTAATTCAGAATGAAACAGCATGGGACCACCGGGCACCAAACTTGCCTACCTGCCTGCTGCAACTAACAGATTCTTTCTGGGCTTCCCCATGGGAAATATTTGATAAGGTCATCGATGCTTGAGATTGTCACACTCTGTGGGGAAGGGCCTTGCCTTGATGGGGCCCACCCCAGCCTTGCCTGCCTCTTGGCTAAATCTGGAACTGCCCCCACAGACTGCCTTCCAGCTCCCAAAAAGCCCTGGTTCTGCTTCTTATTCATCTCATGATTACGTCTACATTTGGTGCCTGTGGGTACTGGCTTGCACACTAGCTCCCAGTGCCCTCCCCAGCTTGCTACCTCTCCTGGGAAGTTTGTGATTTGACCTCCCCCCCGCCCCCATTAAGTGGCTCCTGAGGTTGCAGACATCCAGCTTCCCAGCGGATGCCTCCAGTCTCAAAGTCTGCATCCTTCCCCAGGGCCCTATGTGCCACTCTCAAAGCAGTTTCAACCATAATCCCCTCACCTTGATGTGCCACCCACAGATAGGCACAGCCCTCACCAAGTCAATCTCTAAGCCGCCACAGCACCATTCAGCTTAGAGTTTGACAACTGTGGCTAGCGCTGGCTCCAGGCTCCTTTCCGGGGGCGGGCCACCAGTTGGTCTAAGATGCAGATGGGTGTTACACCACAGTCCAGGACAGTCCTGCAGAGGATTGGCCGGTCCCTTGTCTGCTACACATGCGGCATGCATCACCTCACACCCTGTCACTTCCCTCTCTCTTGCTCTTGGCCTCCTGTTACCTGGAAGGCAGGCTTCTTTTCCCTCGTTGCCTCTTGTTTTTGTGTGTGGCTTAGGATGTCCTCCCTCATGCCTCAATTACAAAGAGTCTCCCATAGGGTTTCCTAATTCCTTCATACTTTTACACTTAAAGGGTCTCACAGATCTACTTGGAAGTTACCTTTGTGAAAGGTAGGAGGTGTGATCCAACTTGACTTCTTTCCCCAAAGGGGTAGCAAATTAACCCAGCACCATTTAGCACTCCATTCTCACGCTGCAGTGTGGCACATATGGGATCTTCATGCACCCAGCCGAGCATCCCCTCTGTGGCTTCCCGGTGGGAATTATGTCCTGAGGCACACCTTTCTCCCAGGAACTCCTAACTGACTCGGGGACCCTCAGCTCACTGGGGGGCCCTATGGCAGGTGGTGTGTGTGTTAGCAGGGAGGTATGTATTGGTGCTTGTGAGCAGGCCTCTGTCCCAGGTTCCTTCTCAGGACATATCCTGGGTCACAGGAAACATACGAACCCCGTCCCCCAGCCTACTTTAACAACACGGGAAAGTGGGGACTGGTTTCTTCCCTCACCAAAATTACTTTATTTGTGTGAGAGAAAAGCAAGTTCATTTTCTATGTTTAGATTTGCTGCACTTTGCACATGGTAGTCTTTTGCCACTGTTGAAGTATGCCTATTGTCACATGTTGCATTCATGGCTCAATAGTTTCTCTCAACACTGTCCTTGATTTTTTATTTTTATTGTGGTATATTTCATCAATCTGGAATTTTAACTAGTCTGTTCCTGTCAATGTTTGTATTGAACTGTGATATTTTTTTAAGAGTCTTCACATCCCACATTTACTAGAAAGCATTTGCCTATATTTCCTTCTTTTCTTTAACATTTTTTTAGAGAGAGAGGGAGAGAACAAGTGGGGTGGAGTGGCAGAGAGAGAGGAGAGAGAGAGAGAGAGACAGAGAGAGAGAGAGAGAGAGAGAGAGAGAGAGAGAGAAGTAGGCTTCCATGCCCAGTGTGTAACCTGACACAGGGCTTGATCACACGACCTGGTGATTATGACCTGAGCTGAAATCAAGAGTCAGATGCTGAACTGACTGAACCCCCCAGGCACCCTGCCTATATTTCCTTTTAATATAAATACAGTTTTTCTTTTTAGAGTTAAAGAAAGAACTTCTTTAGAGTTAGGTTCTTTTTTTAACCTACTAGTAGCATATATTTGTAATGTGTGTGGTTTTGTACATGTAGTTTGAGGTAGACTTTGTATCTTAATTTTCTCTAAATGTATAATGAGTTACACTAATGTCATTCATTGCAGAATCCAATTTTTTCCCATACAGAATTAGGCAAGTATGCTCCAAATTCCCATGTTTAGAATGTGAACATGGATTTACATGCATTGTCTCCTTTTGTGGATCTTAACAAGCATGTAGTCTTCAGTCACTGGACCTTTGATTCTTCTTATCAGTAATTCACACTTAGCTCAATTGAGTAAATGACAAACACAGAATGATACATAAGGCATAGCAATAAGTTCCACCCAATACCGTTCACCTTTTTTCCCAAAATCATATCACAACTCTTTCTTGTAAAACATAAATTTTAGAACAAGGCACTTAATTCACTTTACTGTGGAAAAATAAAGAACATTCTACCATCTTGGAGCAATGAATGTCCAAGTATGGCTGTAAGGTACACACTGAGAATTTAATGATTTTAACGAACCCATTGAAGTTTATAAAGCTGTGTTAACCTAACATCAGGAAAGAATGCAAGATAAAGGCACAAATGTCCCTGCTCATGTTGCAGTGTAATTCCCCAAGGACGCCATGTTATAAACATCCTCATTGTCTTCAGTGCTTGAAGCATATGTAGACTTGGGATTGCTCACCACAATTCCCATAGAAGATAGACTGGTGATGAAGGAGTGCATCTGTTGTGCATAAATATCTCTACTGTTAAAGTAAGGTAGCTTGTGACATGTCTCTGGTGGGTCCTCACTGCACTGGTTCACATCAATGTCCTTCAGCTTCTGGAAAACTTGTTGAAGATAATGGTGATAGGCCATTGATAGTGATAGCACAGATGATGCATGTGCTGGCGATAAGCTTCCTGGCCAAGGTGACTCGGTGGTTGTCTCCATAGCCCCTAGTAGTCATGCTGATGGTGGCCCACCATCAACATATAGGGATGCTGGTGAGGTTGGAGATGTGGTCATCTTTCTCCACAGAGTAGATAAGCACAGAAAAAACGGAAATGCCCACAGAGAGAAAGAGAAGCAACAGCCTAACTTCATGGTAGCTGTGTCTCTATGTGATATCTAGAGAACAAAGTCCTACTGAGTGCTGGGCAAGCTTGAGAATTTGGAAAATCCTTATAAGCCTGAAGATCTGGACCACCATGCCCATGTTCTCAATGTCCTCGCTCTCTTCCTCCTTGGTGTCTACAGTCAAGGTGGCATAGAAGGGAATAATGAAGATGAAGTCAATTATATTCAGAGGGATTTTCCAGAATTTCTTTTGAAAGGGAGAAACAAGCAGCCAGATGGCAAGCTTGCAGGTGAACCAAGTGATGCATGCAATCTCCAAGCCTTCCAGCACGGGGTCATCTACCTCTCCATCCTCATTCTGGAACTCTGATATACTGTGGACACACATGGCCACAACAGAGGCCAGCACCACACTCAAGGAGGTGATGGCAATCAATGAGCTTGGCAGACAGGCAGTAGGCTGGATTTTCCATTCAAATCCAGATCTTCTTCTGTAGTTGACCAAATTGCAGCTTATCAAACTTCTCCAGCTCCTTCTCAGAGAAAAGTCTTCAGAAGAGCCTGTACTCACATCATTGCTTTTCATGTCCCAATCTTTGTCCATAGTTTTCTTCCTTGCCTTCCTAGTAGCCCTTACCGCAACAGAAAAAAACCCCACACAGCTCCTCCATGACATGTAGCTTACCCGTGTAATAAAAATTCAAAACATATCTGAACAAGGAGGGGTTCAGTTCAAAATAGTACTCCTTATCGGCATCACTCACTGTAGTCTCACAGCTCCAGAATGGCCTCTTCTGAGTGACAGGTGAGCAGCTTTCTGAGTCTGGTGTGAGGAAACCACGGGAGGGTGCCTTTGGTTGATGCACTTCTTAGAGCCTCCCTCGTTCAAGTTGACAAGTCCCTCCTCTTGTCCAAGATGATGCAAAAACTAATCAAATACCATGGTGGATAGAGGAGGCAGGGAGCTGGATGTGAAGGGAGATGAGGAAGTTCACACTGCACCCTTGTGTTAGATGTCACACTCTCTGCCCTCATCCCATCCAGTGGAATGTCCATCATCATCTAAGAAGCTCTGCCCTTCTTCCCTCACAGAATGTGTGGTGCACACAGGCATTTAGTGGCCAAAAGGAAGAAAATAATCGTGTTCTCCGGTTATACCAGCTGAAGCAATTGCTAGGAAATCAATCTTACAGATTTGAGTGGGATAAGATCCTCCACCAATGGGCTTCTTTGTCATCTGTAGGATCATAAGCTTCTTCTGTTTCCCGTGTCTGCTTTGTGGCACACACTGTCCTGGGAACTGCAGGAGTCCAGACAACTCAGGATCACTCAGCTCTGTGATGCTGCCTGCCCACGGCTGTGGGGATCAGGCCTCATGGTGCAGCGAGGAAAGCAGGGTGGCTTGCCTAGATCTGTCTGTCTGTCTATGCAGAATCCAATTTTTAATGTTTTAAGTGAAATTGCACTAAGTTTATGGGTTAATCATTGGCAAGAGTTGGCATCTTTATAATTTTCCCATCTAGGCACATTTATTTAAATCCTCATTTTCTTTAGTGAAGTTTTCTTTATAATCACCTTTCCCATTTCTTTTTGGGTTTTATTCCTATGAATTTGTCTGTTTTTGTTCGCTTGTGAATAGGCCTGGTGAATAGGCATTTACCTTCTCCTACAATGCTATTCTCCTTCAACTCCACTGTTCTTATTCCATGTGCCAACACACTAGATATATGTGTGGTGTCTGCTGCTTTTGGAACAGCAATAACAAAGGAGAATGATCAAGTGCTTCACCATAGTTACTCCTAAAGAGGAAGGAAAAGGAAAAGGACAAGAATTAAGTCCTATTGTTCCACAAATGCTCTTTTCCAGGAACTCTCCCTATAGACCCTTTCATTATTTATTTATTTATTTATTTATTTATTTATTTATTTATTTTTTACACTTTTATATTCTCTTGCTCCCTCTTCCCTGGAGTGAAGTAGTTCAAACTGGTTATTCTGGCTTATTCAATCATGGTTTTGTTTTGTTTTTTTTTTTTTCAATCCTGGCAAGGTCTCCATTAAGTTTAACCATGTTCTATTGTTCTTTGTTCTTGGATATATCGATATGGGATGATTTTGAAGGAAGGAAAGGTATTGGAATTTAGCCAAACTTTAAATTGATTGCTATGAGTTTTATAAATTAGCACTGACAAGTCTAAGTTTCTCTTTTTTCAAGTTTACTTGTGTATTTTGAGAGAGGGAGAGAGAGAAAGAGAGAGAGAGCACACATGAGCAAGTGGGAGAGGGGTAGAGAGAGAATCCCCAAGCAGGTTCTACTTGGTCAGCACAGAGCCTGATGCTGGATTCGATCTCAGGACCTGTGAGATCGTGTCTAGAGCTGAAATCAAGAGTCAGACACTTAACCGACTGAGCCACCCAGGCGTCCTGAGAACTCTGTTTCTTTTATTTTTTATTTTTATTAAAAATTTTTAACATTTATGTATTTTTGAGAGACAGAGAGAGACAGAGCTTGAGCAGGGGAGGGACAGAGAGAGAGGGAGATACAGAATCCAAGGCAGGCTCCAGGCTCTGAGTTGTCAGCACAGAGACCAATTCAGGGCTTGAACTTATGAACTGTGAGATCATGACCTAAGCTGAAGTCGGACGCTTGACCGACTGAGCCACACAGGAGCCCTGAGAACTCCATTTCCTGAGCATGGTACAGGCAGTAGCTTGCTTCTCTTGGTGTGAAGTTGTAATCCTAAGTAGTGTTAATGGTGAATGAGCTATTTGAGAACATTATTTACAGGGGGAATTATATATAGTTTAGTTAAATATTTTTATAATATTGTCAAGTTTTACTTGCTAAAGGGACTGCACCAGACCAAGGTTAAGAATAAGCATGGATGCAGGGGACCAAGTGGGCAACATATAGGACATGGCCCTGTATGTTTGCCTCAGTCCTCAGGGGCTAGAACAAGGAATGCTGTATGTAGAGAAAGGAAGCTCTACAAACCATATATCATGCATCTCACATAACATGATATCCACAAGACTGTGCAAAGACAGGTCAACCAATTCTTCGCATTTCATCTTAAATTTAAATTTAATTTATTAAAAAAATCAGTCACATCCTAGTGGTTCAAAGTTTAAAAGATAACAAAGAATATGCATTAAAAATCTCCTTCCCGGGGCACCTGGGGGGCTCAGGTGGTTGAGCATCCAACTTCTGCTTAGGTCATGATCTGGTGGTTCATGAGTTAGAGCCCTGCATCGGACTCACTACTGTCAGCCTGTCAGCACAGAGCCCACTTCAGATCCTCTGTCCCCCTCTCTCTGCCCCTGCTCTGCTTGCGCTCCCCCAAAATAATAAATAAATATTAAAAAAAATATCTTTCCCACCTCTCTGTCACCGCTACCCAGTCATTGTTACCAGTTACTTGTACACCATTCTAGAGAAAACATATATGTATATGCATACATATAATCACATATAATCACACACATATAATCTTGTAAATCCTATGATATCACTACTACATATACCTTAGTTTATAACTGAATATTACTTTATTGCATAAATATGTCATAATTATTTTGTCAGTCCCCTATGTGTGGATATTTAGTGTTTTACTCCCCATTTTTTTATATTACAAATAATGATTAAATGCTCATACATATTTCCTTATCTTTCCTTTTCCCTTCTCTCTTTCCTCTTTTTATACACCAAATTTGGGTTGATTAATTTATATTTCTGAGTGTTTCCCTTTGTCCTACTGAATATACTTGAACACT
>NW_024418275.1:0-4566 GCF_014898765.1 Herpailurus yagouaroundi | reverse complement strand
TGGGTGTTGTATGGAAACCAATTTGACAATAAATTTCATATATAAATAAAAAAAAAAAGAAAATTCTAAGATAAAAATATCTATTAGATCTTAAAAACCAGTTCAGTGAGATAAATATACAAAAATCTATTATATAATATATACAATGCTAATAAATGTAAAATGAAAAATCCAAAAATGAAATTAATATGATTCCATGTATAATATCAGCAAAAAGAATAAAATACTTTGAAATAAAGAATTTAAAACATACAGTGAAAGCATAAAACACTGTCAAAAAAAACTAGAGAAGTCCTAAATAAATGCAAACACATCCCACATTACTGGACTGAAGAACTCAACGTGAAGATGACAATTCTTCCCAAATAGGTCTGTAGGTTCAACTCAATGTGTATCAAAATATTGGCTGCTTTTTCCCATAAAATGGAAAGCTAACCCAAAAACTCACAAGGAAATGCAAAAGATGTAGAATAGCCAAAAATATCTTTAAAAAGAACAAAATTGGATGATTCATACCTCCAAATTCACAACCTAACACAAAGCTACAGTAATAAATATAATGCGGTACTGTCATAAGGATAGATGTATAGATTTATTGAAAAAATTTAAGCATCCATAAATCAATCTTTATGTTTATGGTCAATAGACTTTTTTTTTTTTTTTTTTTTTTTTTACTAAAGTGGCAAGACAATTCAATGGGGGGTAAAACAGTCTTTTCAGCAAAGAGTGCTAAAACAACTAGATATCCAGAAGAATGCAGTTGGACCCCTTTATCACACCATATTCAAAACTAATTACAGATAGGTCATAGTTCTAAATATAAGAACTCTAAAATTCCTAGAAAAAAAATTTGGGGATAAAACTCTGTGATCTTGGGTTGAGCAATGGTTTCTTAGATATGACACCAAAAGTACATAGGACCAAAAAAAAAAAAAAAAGTATTTTGAGATTCTTCAAAATTTATAAATTTTATGCTTCAAAAGTCGCTATCAAGAAAACGAAAACACAATTCCACAGAAAAGGGGAAAATACTTGCAAGCCAAATATCTGATAAAAGACTTACAAGCAGAATATATTAAAAAAATTCTTATAACTCAATAATAAAAAGATAAATACCTCAACTTTAAAAATGAGATCTCAGTAGACATTTTCCCAAAGAAGATATACAAATGGCTAGCAAACACATAAAAAGATGCTCAACATTCTTAGCCAACAAAGAAATGCAAATCAAAAACACCATGAGATAGCACTTCACATCCATTAGTATTAGTATCATTGGCTGGTATCCATAAAAAAAAGGAAAATAAATTCTGGCAAGAATGTGGGTAACTAGAACACCTATACATTGCTGGTGGGAATATAAAATGCGGCAGTTGCTTTGGAAAATAGTCTGGCAGTGCCTAAAAGGATGTATGACTCAGCAATTGCACTCCTAAGTATAAATCCAAGAGAAATGAAAAAAATATGTCCACACTAAACCTTCTACATGAATGTTCATAGCAAATTATTAATAGCCAAAAAATAGAAAAACACCCAAATGCCCATGAACTGATGGATAAATAAAATGTGATACACGCAATGATATGTTACTTGATATATATTCTTGCGAAGGGCATGATTGTATTGTGCATTTGCTTTCTGTTTTGTTTCGTTTTGTTTTTTTATAAAGATTTACTATAGTATCAATGTGGATAATTGATGGGGTTAGGGAGAATATTGAGAATGGAGAAAGGAAGATCATTAGGAGACTGTTGCTATAATCCACTGGAATGGATAATGCCTGAAATCAAGGGCAGTAGCAGGGGTGATAAAGAGGGGATACATTTGGGACATACTAAGAGTCTAGAATTATTAGGCTTAGCTAATAACGAAGGAGAAAGGAAAGGCAAAGGGAGAAGTCGTGGTAAGCTCCTACTTCTGAGAACTCCACTCTAGCATCACTTTCTCCAAGAAGCTTTTCCTAAATCTACAATTTGCATAGTATATCCCTTTCTGTATTACATTACAAATGCATATGACACACTTCTACTGTTATATTCACTACATTATAATGTAATTCTCTGTTCCTGTGTCTGTCTCTTGAATTAGTCTCTGTAATTAAGGGCAAGGACCTTATAATGTCCTTGTAGTTCTATACTCCAGAACTTAGGACCTGCCCAGAACATTAAAAAGGGGAAAAAAAAAAAAAAAAAAAAAAAAAAAGAAAGAAAAGAAAAAAAGTTCTTGAATTAAAGAATGAATGCAGAAGGTCCCACCAACTAGGATAGAGACTATGAGAAGGGAAGTAGGCTTAGTTTAGGAAAGGGCCATGTTAGGGTAAGATAATAATGTCAGTTTTTCCTATGTGTCTATGACACAACCAAATACAATTGTTGGGCAGAAAGTTGTAGATCAAGACAGTGACTTGGAATAGCGTTAGTAAGTATCAGGACATAAAAAGCACAGGCAGTAACTAAACTCTTGTACACATGGGCCAGACTGTCATAAAATTGAAGAGCCAGATAAAAACAGAATCTTGAACAAGGAAACAATGGCTTTGAATGACACTCTGGACCAGATGGACTTAACAGATATATTCAGAACATTTCATCCTAAAGCAGCAGAATATACATTCTTCTCCAGTGCAGTCTATTCTCCAGAATAGACCATATTCTGGGACATAAATCAGCCCTAAGTAAGTCCAAAAAGATCGAGATCATACTGTGCATATTTTCAGACCACAACGCTATGAAACTCGAAATCAACCACAAGAAAAATTTGGAAAGGTAACAAATACTTGGAGACTGAAGAACATCCTACTAAAGAATGAATGGGCTAACCAAGAAGTTAAAGAGGAAATTTAAAAGTGTATGGAAGTCAATGAAAATAACACCACAACCCAAAACCTCTGGGACGCAGCAAAGGTGGTCATAAGAGAAAAGTATATAGCAATCCAGGCCTTCCTAAAGAAGGAAGAATGTCATCAGATACACAACCCAACTTTATGCCTTAAGGAGCTGGAAAAAGAACAGCAAATAAAAGCCCAAACCAGCAGATGACAGCAATTAATAAAGATTAGAGCAGAAATTAATGCTATTGAAACCAAAAACAAACTAGAACAGATCAATGAAACCAGAAGCTGGTTCTTGGAAAGAATTAACAAAATTGATAAACCACTAGCCAGTTTGATCAAAAAGAAAAGGACCCAAATAAATAAAATCAAGAATGAAAGAGGAGAGATCACAACCAACACAGCACAAATAATAAGAGAATATTATCTGCAATTATATGCCAATAAAATGGGCAATCTGGAAGAAATGGCCTAATTGCTAGAAACATATACACTACGAAAACTGAAACAGGAATAAACAGAAATTTTGAACAGACCTATAACCAGTAAGGAAATCGAATTAGTAATAAAAAATCTGCCAAAAAACAAGAGTCCAGGGCCAGATGACTTTCCAGGGGAATTCTACCAAACATTTAAGGAAGAGTTAACACCTATCCTCTTGAAACTGTTCCAAAAAATAGAAATGGAAGGTAAACTTCCAAACTCTTTCTATGAAGCCAGCATTACCTTGATTCCAAAACCAGAGACCCCACTAAAAAGGAGATTATAGACCAATTTCCCCCACTAAAAAGGAGATTATAGACCAATAGACATGGATGCAAAAATCTTCAACAAGATATTAGCCAACCGGCTCCAACAATACATTAAAAACATTACTCACCACGACCAAGTGGGACTTATACTTGGGAAGCAGGGCTGGTTCAATATCCACAAAAAAATTAACGTGATTCATCACATCAATAAAAGAAAGGACAAGAACATATGATCCTCTCAATAGATGCAGAGAAAGCATTTGACAAAATTCAGCATCCTTTCTTGATAAAAACCCTCAAGACAGTAGGGATAGGAGGAGCATACCTCAAGATCATAAAAGCCATATATAAACGACCCAACACTAGTATCATCCTCAATGGGGAAAAACTGAGAGCTTTCCCCCTAAGGTCAGGAACAAGACAGGGATGTCCACTCTCGTCAATGTTATTCAACATAGTATTGGAAGTCTCAACCTCTGCAATCAGACAACACAAAGAAATAAAAGGCATCCAAATCAGCCAGGAGGAGGTCAAACTTTCATTCTTCACAGACGACATGATACTCTATATGGAAAACCCCAAAGATTCCACCAAAAAACTGCTACAATTGAATTCAGCAAAGTTGCGGGATATAAAATTAACACACAGCAATCGATTGCATTCCTATACACCAACAGTGAAGCGACAGAAAGAGAAATCAAGGAATTGATCCCATTTACAGTTGCACCAAAAACCATAAAATACCTAGGAATAAATCTAACCAAAGAGGTGAAAAATCTATACGCTGAAAACTATAGGAAGCTTATGAAAGAAATTGAAGAAGACACAAAAAAATGGAAAAAGATACCATGTTCCTGGATAGAAAGAACAAATATTGTTAAAATGTCTACACTACCCAAAGCAATCTACATATTCAATGCAAGCCCTATCAAAATAACACCAGCATTCTTCACATAGCTAGAACAAATAATCCTAAAATTTGTA
>NW_024418274.1:0-3412 GCF_014898765.1 Herpailurus yagouaroundi | reverse complement strand
GAGACACAGAATCTGAAGCAGGCTCCAGGCTCTGAGCTGTCAGCACAGAGCCTCATGCGGGGCTTGAACTCATGGACTGTGAGATCATGACCTGAGCTGAAGTCGGACGCCCAACCAACTGAACCACCCAGGCGCCCCCATAGTCTTACGGTTTAAAAGCAACCCTTGGGTCTATTAAAGGAAGCCTTTCAATATTATAGCAATGCTATTTGCCTTTAGCAAATAGAGTTAAAAACTCAATTATAGTAAGATACACAAGTATAAACCACTAAAACTTTAGATAAGTATAACATTAAGAATAAACTGAAGTTATCTGCACAGCAAAGGAAACAACCAAGAAAACTAAAAGGCAACCAACGGAATGGGAAAAGATATTTGCAAATGACATATCGGACAAAGGGCTAGTATCCAAAATCTATAAAGAGCTCACCAAACTCCACACCCGAAAAACAAATAACCCAGTGAAGAAATGGGCAGAAAACATGAATAGACACTTCTCTAAAGAAGACATCCAGATGGCCAACAGGCACATGAAAAGATGTTCAGCGTCACTCCTTATCAGGGAAATACAAATCAAAACCACACTCAGGTATCACCTCACGCCAGTCAGAGTGGCCAAAATGAACAAATCAGGAGACTATAGATGCTGGAGAGGATGTGGAGAAACGGGAACCCTCTTGCACTGTTGGTGGGAATGCAAATTGGTGCAGCCGCTCTGGAAAGCAGTGTGGAGGTTCCTCAGAAAATTAAAAATAGACCTACCCTATGACCCAGCAATAGCACTGCTAGGAATTTATCCAAGGGACACAGGAGTTCTGATGCATAGGGGCACTTGTACCCCAATGTTCATAGCAGCACTCTCAACAATAGCCAAATTATGGAAAGAGCCTAAATGTCCATCAACTGATGAATGGATAAAGAAATTGTGGTTTATATACACTATGGAATACTACGTGGCAATGAGAAAAAATGAAATATGGCCTTTTGTAGCAACGTGGATGGAACTGGAGAGTGTGATGCTAAGTGAAATAAGCCATACAGAGAAAGACAGACACCATATGGTTTCACTCTTATGTGGATCCTGAGAAACTTAACAGGAACCCATGGGGGAGGGGAAGGAAAAAAAAAAAAAAAGAGGTTAGAGTGGGAGAGAGCCAAAGCATAAGAGACTGTTGAGAACTGAGAGCAAACTGAGGGTTGATGGGGGGTGGGAGGGAGGAGAGGGTGGGTGATGGGTATTGAGGAGGGCACCTTTTGGGATGAGCACTGGGTGTTGTATGGAAACCAATTTGACAATAAATTTCATATATAAATAAAAATAAATAAATAAATGAATAAATAAACATTAAAAAAAAATAAAAAAAAAAAAAAGAAATTAAAAGTTAATCAAAAGTTGGATAGCTCAAATGGTTTACAGTACAACGTCATTACTTTCAGCCCCAAGCAGGGCTGACTTCTTAAAACTCATTCTACACACTCTCCTCAACATCCATTGGTCCGTGCCAGGTGAACAGATTGTTCCATGTCAGTGCTGAAGGGACAAAAACCTCCACTTGTGGAGAATTCTAGCGGCTATCTAAATGGCAAGATCTAAAGTTCCGTTGTTAGGTTTTCCCTTCAGAAAGAAGTGAAAAGAAATTGGGAGAAACCAGTGAGGGCCACAAGAACATATATGACAGTGCAGGACCTAGCTTTTAACTGTTATCTTAAATACTGACCCATCCAAAAAAATGTAGCTTGGCAAAATAAAATCAATATATTTCAATCATCTGTTCAATATTTATTTATTTATTTTTTTAAATTTTTTTTTCAACGTTTATTTATTCTTGGGACAGAGAGAGACAGAGCATGAACAGGGGAGGGGCAGAGAGAGAGGGAGACACAGAATCGGAAACAGGCTCCAGGCTCTGAGCCATCAGCCCAGAGCCCGATGCGGGGCTCGAACTCACGGACCGCGAGATCGTGACCTGGCTGAAGTCGGATGCTTAACCGACTGCGCCACCCAGGCACCCCTCATCTGTTCAATATTTAATAGCATATTTTCCCCCTTAGAATCTGGCTGTGGATACTAAATTAAGTTTATCACATGGATTATGTCAGATTCTATTAGTTTAGTGACATGGCTTCCTCCTAGTTTTCAGAAATAGTTTCTGCCTTGATCAGAAGCACAGGGACTAAATCACAAACAAATCCCGAACATACGAAAGGTATGGAACTCAACAAACACATCTTGTTCAGTCTCAGAACACTAACAGGTTGTTTTATTATTTTAAGAAGGTTATTTCCTTTCTAAAAATAATCTTTTAAAATAGGTCTTACAGATTTTTTAAAAGTCCTCTAAATTAGTTCACATTGCCTAATAGTGTTACAATTTAATTATCCAGCATTTCTTAGAGTAAGTAATATCCAATATAAGTTACATTATAGACTGTATAAATGGCAGTGGAGAGTGGTAGTGGTTGGAGCAGAGAATCAGTGCTAGTCAAACATCATTTCCCAAATGAAAAACTGAAATAGAAAGGCACCAACCTAACTTACACACTAAACCAGAAGAATGTGAGAAATAGTATGATATGCGGAGTGTATTTATCCTTTGCAACCTCTTCATAACCTATGGCTTAAAATATATGTGCACTAATGACTCATAAATCTCGTCTCTGGACAAATCTCTCTCTTGACCTCCAGTCTGTATCTCCTAGTCCTACTAAGCATCTCCAGTGAGATGTCCCATAAGCATCTCAAACACATCTAAACTTTAATTCAACATTTCTCCCCAGAAAATGTTCCTCCTCCTATGTTTGCTACCTTGAAGAATGGACTGACCCACCTGCCCAACCAATATTCCCAAACCTGGCAGTCACATTCCTTATTCATCTCCACTGCCTGGAAAATTACACTTCTGAAATAATTATAGTGTCCATATCTGTCTCCTCAGTTTCATTGCCTCACCTAAATTTAGGCCCTTATCACTTCCTATTTAGATTTCTAAAAGTGGCTTCTATTTGATTTCCCCACCACAAATCTTACTCTCTATCCCAATTCAATCTCCTCAATGCTATCAAATACCCCTGCTTAAAATCCTTCAATAACTACCCTTAATCTTGAAAATTTGATTCAAACTACTTACTTGGTACATAAGATCTTTCTTGACTTGGCCATCACTCTGTCTCATCTTCCCTTGGTCTACGTGTGGTCTCATGTGTCTGTGCCCACCTGGAAGTTTTTCTGCCTCTTTCAAAACGCAATTCAAGAATGAATTTAGGAATTATGAAAAGCCTTCCCCAACTCCTCAGTGTGCCTTAATATTGCACTTCTGTGTGTCCTTATAATTTGTTCTTTTCTATGATACTTAAGAGGAATAACTGTGGCACAAAAACAGACACATAGACCAATGGAATAGAATAGAAACCCC
>NW_024418273.1:0-1649 GCF_014898765.1 Herpailurus yagouaroundi | reverse complement strand
GAAACTGATCCCATTCACAATTGCACCAAGAAGCATAAAATACCTAGGAATAAATCTAACCAAAGATGTAAAGGATCTGTATGCTGAAAACTATAGAAAGCTTATGAAGGTAATTGAAGAAGATTTAAAGAAATGGAAAGACATTCCCTGCTCATGAATTGGAAGAATAAATATTGTCAAAATGTCAATACTACCCAAAGCTATCTACACATTCAATGCAATCCCAATCAAAATTGCACCAGCATTCTTCTCGAAACTAGAACAAGCAATCCTAAAATTCATATGGAACCACAAAAGGCCCCGAATAGCCAAAGTAATTTTGAACAAGAAGACCAAAGCAGGAGGCATCACAATCCCAGACTTTAGCCTCTACTACAAAGCTGTCATCATCAAGACAGCATGGTATTGGCACAAAAACAGACACATAGACCAATGGAATAGAATAGAAACCCCAGAACTAGACCAACAAACGTATGGCCAACTCATCTTTGACAAAGCAGGAAAGAACATCCAATGGAAAAAAGACAGTCTCTTTAACAAATGGTGCTGGGAGAACTGGACAGCAACATGCAGAAGGTTGAAACTAGACCACTTTCTCACACCATTCACAAAAATAAACTCAAAATGGATCAAGGACCTGAATGTGAGACAGGAAACCATCAAAACCCTAGAGGAGAAAGCAGGAAAAGACCTCTCTGACCTCAGCCGTAGCAATCTCTTACTCGACACATCCCCAAAGGCAAGGGAATTAAAAGCAAAAGTGAATTACTGGGACCTTATGAAGATAAAAAGCTTCCGCACAGCAAAGGAAACAACCAACAAAGCTAAAAGGCAACCAACGGAATGGGAAAAGATATTTGCAAATGACCTATGAGACAAAGGGCTAGTATCCAAAATCTATAAAGAGCTCACCAAACTCCACACCCGAAAAGCAAATAACCCAGTGAAGAAATGGGAAGAAAACATGAATAGACACTTCTCTAAAGAAGACATCCGGATGGCCAACAGGCACATGAAAAGATGTTCAGCGTCGCTCCTTATCAGGGAAATACAAATCAAAACCACACTCAGATATCACCTCACGCCAGTCAGAGTGGCCAAAATGAACAAATCAGGAGACTATAGATGCTGGAGAGGATGTGGAGAAACGGGAACCCTCTTGCACTGTTGGTGGGAATGCAAATTGGTGCAGCCGCTCTGGAAAGCAGTGTGGAGGTTCCTCAGAAAATTAAAAATAGACCTACCCTATGACCCAGCAATAGCACTGCTAGGAATTTATCCAAGGGACACAGGAGTACTGATGCATAGGGGCACTTGTACCCCAATGTTCATAGCAGCACTCTCAACAATAGCCAAATTATGGAAAGAGCCTAAATGTCCATCAACTGATGAATGGATAAAGAAATTGTGGTTTATATACACTATGGAATACTACGTGGCAATGAGAAAAAATGAAATATGACCTTTTGTAGCAACGTGGATGGAACTGGAGAGTGTGATGCTAAGTGAAATAAGCCACACAGAGAAAGACAGATACCATATGGTTTCACTCTTATGTGGATCCTGAGAAACTTAACAGGAACCCATGGGGGAGGGGAAGGAAAAAAAAAAAAAAAGAGGTTAGAGTGGGAGAGAGCCAAAGCATAAGA
>NW_024418272.1:0-2049 GCF_014898765.1 Herpailurus yagouaroundi | reverse complement strand
GTTTAGAATGAAACCATACCTTGTAGACAGAGAAAAAACAAGTTTTTTAAATTAGGTTAACTTTGTGACACCTGGGTGGATCAGTCGGTGGAGCATCTGGCTCTTGATTTTGGCTCAGGTCATGATCCGAGGGTCATGGGATCAAGCCCCACATTGGGCTCTGCACTGGGTGTAGAGCTCGCTTAAGAGTCTCTCTCCCTCTTGGGGCACCTGGGTGGCTCAGTCCGTTAAATGCCAGACTTTGGCTTAGGTCATGATCTCACAGTTCATGGGTTCAGGCCCCGCATTGGGTTCTGTGCCGATGCTGGAGTCTGGAGTCTGCTTTGGATTCTGTGTCTCCCTCTCTCTCTCTCTCTCCCCTTCCCCTGCTCATGCACCTGCTCTCTCTCTCTCAAAAATAAATAAAACGTTGAAAAAAAAAGATTGTCTTTCCCTCTGCCCCCTCCCCCACTCAAGTGGGCAGCTTGACAGGCAGCTTTCCTCCCCATGGCAAACCAACTACTCAGTCTCCTTCCATCTTCTGGTTTTCCTGTTGCCTAGGACCCTGGAGTCTTTTATGTCTGGTGGTAGAAAGGAAAAGAAGAGAAGGCATAATTAAGGTCCACAAATGACAAGCATTGGTTTTGCTCAAACTCTATTGGCAAGGACCAGACTCACGTCTTTTTCTGGTTACAGGGGTGGGAGCTGGGAAAAACAGACCCCAGCTGGACAGCGACACCTCTGTGCTAGAAAGGAGCATACAATTTTGGTGGATGGCTAGCTATCATTGCCATGATCCTGGTAGGAGTGTTTTCACCTCTGGACCAAGTTAGGCCTCTCCTTGGAGTCTTCTCCAATTAAGTGGGTACTTAACCAATAAGTTCCTTTTCTAAGTAAATATATTTAGTTTGGATCTTCTGCCACCTCCATGGAGACTGTTCCAGCTTATGCACTGTCTGAATCCCACCTTTCTGCACTGCTTCCTATTCCACATTTATTGAGCAAAATCACCACCACACCTCCCCACAGAGCAAGACATCCACCACCACTACCACCTGAGTGCAGCAGTTTTCAAAATGTGACCCTCAGGCTTGTTAGGAATGCAAATTCTCAGATTCCACTGCAGACCTGTTGAATCAGAAACCAGTGGTGGGACCCACTTGTCTGAGCAAGTCCCCCACAGTTGGTGATACTTCCCCATGTTTGAGAAACACTACCCCAGTGCTTTCACCATAAATCCTTTGTCTCCATATTGAGTTATTCCCCTCTTTCTGTTTTGGAATGAAATACTTCCTGGGTTAGAATACATTGAGTAAAAAAATGGGGTGCTGCTTGTTATGATCAGGCTAGAGGTGATCCTTGACAGTAATTCCTCACTGATTAAAAACCAAAAACCAAAAACTTTGCCTTCTAGGAAGTTAGCTTTCAGGTCTACATTAGTGAAAACAGGTAGGATTCTTGGTTTTCTAAATGTGATCTTTGGGTGACTTGAAGTGAACCCAGCTTTACTGCCATCAGGAGCCATGGCCCACATCTCAAAAGAGGGTTGTAATCTAGACTCAGAGTGTGAAGCTTGAATCGTGCTGCAGTCACTTGACTGAAAAGATATGGTTGAGAAACAGGGTGATGATGATTTTGAGCATGCCCGCATGACCAAATTGTTTTTCACAAAACTTCTGCTGAATAAAATTTGAAATACGGCTTTCAGCCTGTTTTCCCATCTTAATGAATTCCAGACAGTTTGCAGAGCGTAGGAGCTTCCAAAACAGAGGGACAGAATGGCTGGGACCCGCCAGCCTCTGTCTTGTCACAGTGGGGGTGTTGTGACTTCGTAGAGTTGTTCCCCTTGTTCTGAATCTCACCTGGCTGTTCACTTCTCTGATGGAGAGGTATAGACTGTAACAGGGAAGGGCAAGGCGAAGGTTGTCAGACAAATAGAGCGTATAGAAAATTTCCAGACTCCTTACTTTAGCAGGAAACTCAACCTACCCTTATGTATTTAGACCCAAGCATTTTTCTTTTGCTTCCTTCCTTCCTTCCTTCCTTCCTTCCTTCCTTCCTTCCTTCCTT
>NW_024418271.1:0-8611 GCF_014898765.1 Herpailurus yagouaroundi | reverse complement strand
ATACTACGTGGCAATGAGAAAAAATGAAATATGGCCTTTTGTAGCAACGTGGATGGAACTGGAGAGTGTGATGCTAAGTGAAATAAGCCATCCAGAGAAAGACAGATACTATATGGTTTCACTCTTATGTGGATCCTGAGAAACTTAATAGGAACCCATGGGGGAGGGGAAGGGAAAAAAAAAAAAAGAGGTTAGAGTGGGAGAGAGCCAAAGCATAAGAGACTGTTGAGAACTGAGAGCAAACTGAGGGTTGATGGGGGGTGGGAGGGAGGAGAGGGTGGGTGATGGGTATTGAGAAGGGCACCTTTTGGGATGAGCACTGGGTGTTGTATGGAAACCAATTTGACACTAAATTTCATATATAAATAAAAAAAATTAAAAAAAAACCAGACATGTAGACCAGTGGAATAAAAGAGAGACTTCAGAATTAGACCCACAAAAGTATGGCCAACTCATCTTTGACAAAGCAGGAAAGAATATCCAGTGGAAAAAAGACAGTCTCTTTAACAAATGGTACAGAGAACTGGATGGCAATATGCAGAAGAATGAAACTAGACCACTTTCTTACACCATTCACAAAAATTAACTCAAAATGGATAAAGGACCTGAATGTGAGACAGGAAACCATCAAACCCTAGAGGAGAAAGCAGGAAAAAACCTCTCTGAGCTCAGCTGCAGCAATTTCTTACTTGGCACATCTCCAAAGGCAAGGGAATTAAAAGCAAAAATGAACTATTGGGACCTCATGAAGATAAAAATCTTCTGTACTGCAAAGGAAACAATCACCAAAACTAAAAGGCAGCTGATGGAATGGGAAAAGATATTTGCAAATGACATATTGGATAAAGGGCTAGTATCCAGAATCTATGGGGAACTCCCCAAACTCCACACCCGAAAAATAAATAATCCAGTGAAGAAATGGGCAGAAGACATGAATAGACACTTTTCTAAAGAAGGCATCCAGATGGTAAACAGGCACATGAAAAGATGCTCAACGTCACTCCTCATCAGGGAAATACAAACCAAAACTACACTGAGATACCACCTCACGCCGGTTAGAGTGGCTAAAATGAACATCAGGAGACTATAGGTGCTGGAGAGGATATGGAGAAATGGGAACCCTCTTGCACTGTTGGTGGGAATGCAAACTGGTGCAGCTGCTCTGGAAAACAGTGTGGAGGTTCCTCAAAAAATTAAAAATAGATCTACCCTATGACCCAGCAATAGCACTGCTAGGAATTTACCCAAGGGATACAGGAGTGCTGATGCATAGGAGCACTTGTACCCCAATGTTTATAGCAGCACTTTCAACAATAGCCAAATTATGGAAAGAGCCTAAATGTTCATCAACTGACACATGGATAAAGAAGATGTGGTTTATACATACAATGGAATACTACTTGGCAATGAGAAAGAATGAAATCTGGCCATTTGTAGCAACATGGATGGAACTGGAGAGTGTTATGCTATGTGAAATAAGTCAGGCAGAGAAAGACAGATACCATATGTTTTCACTCATATGTCGATCCTAAGAAACTCAACAGAAGACCAGGGGAGAGGGGAAGGGGGGAAAGAGTTACAGAGAAGGAAGGAGGCAAACCATAAGACACTCTTAAATACTGAGAACAAACTGAGGGTTGATGGGGGGTGGGGGGAAGGGGAAAGTGGGTGATGGGCGTTGAGGAGGGCCTGTTGGGATGAGCACTAGGTGTCGTATGGAAATCAATTTGACAATAAATGTCATATTAAAAAAAAGAAAGAAAATATGCATGGGATGATCTCAATCTTTTTGTACTTATTGAAGGCTGATTGTGACTCACTATGTGATCTATTCTGGAGAATGTTCCATGTACACTTGAAAAGAGTGTGTACTCTGCTGCTTTAGGATGAAATGTTCTGGATATATATGTTATGTCTATCTGGTCCAGTGTGTCATTCAAAACCATTATTTACTTGTTGGTTTTCTGCTTAGATGATCTGTTCATTGCTACAAGTGTAGTGTTAAAGTCCCCTACTATTATTATATTATTATCATTGCATTTCTTTATGTTTTTTATTAATTGATTTATATATTTGGGAACTCCTATTTGGGGGCATAAATATTTACAATTGTTACAACTTCTTGATGGATAGACACCTTAATTATGATATAGTGCCCTTCTTCATCTTTTGTTACAGTCTTTGGTTTAAAATCTAGTTTGTCTGATATAAGTATGACTACTCTGGCTTTATTTGGTTTGACCAAGATGTTTTCCATAATAGGATCTGGGAGATCAGGAGGAGCATACTTTCTAGGGGAAGAATGATGAATTCAGTTTAGAACATGTTGAGTTTAAGTGACTTCCATAAGAGATGTCCAGGAAGTAGTTGGAAATGTAGATCTGCAGCCTCGAAGATTTTAGAGATGGGGTGGGGAGGTAGGTATTACCAACAAAAAGTAATCTTTGAAATTATTTGAAACTATCCTAGTTTTCACCATCATTTATTTCCTATAAATAACTGTAACAACTTCCTAACTAATCTCTCTGCTTCTGTTCCAGTCTCTCTCTTTCAATCCATTTTCCTCATTTTTATAAGGATGATGTTTCTACAATAGAGATCTGATCATGATATTGCCTTATTTAAAATAATCTTTTAATGGTTTTTCCTTGTTTTCAGAAGAGAATTAAAACTCTTTGTCTGTTTGTCTTTGTCTCAACCCTCCCTGCCTCTTCAGGCACGTCTCTACCATTCTCTTCTTTACACTGTACCCTTCATCCATACAGGACTGCTTGAAGTGCTGTTTACAGGCCTCCATTATAGTAGTACTGGTGGTGGAGGTAGTGGTGATACCACTATTAATACCAATATTTTTTCAGTAAATGTTAGGATTATTTCAGCCCTTCTTTTTTGCAATTTATATGTAACAGTAATAGCTAGCAGTTAATATAGCACATACCATGTAACAGCACCTTTCTAAGAGCTTCACACTTTGCTGTACCCAGCAGGTGTCTTCTTAGGTTCAGTTAAACATTTAGACTCACAGGACTATATAATAGGCCACACTTGACATCAGTCTGTTTAAAACTATATAGGACATTTTAAATTTTACTACAAAACTACAGTAATCAAAACTGTGTACTGTTGGTATAAAGACAGACATGTAGAACACTGGAGGAGAATAGAGAACCCAGAAATAAGCCCTCATATACTTATTTATTTGCTTGCTTATTTATTTATTTATTTATTTATTTATTTATTTATTTATTTAAATGATTTTGGGCAAAGGTACCAAGACCATTCAATGGGCGAAAGGACAGTCTTTTCAACAGTTGGTGCTGGGAAAACTGGATATCCCCATGTAAAAGAATGAAGTTAGACCCTTACTTAACACCATATATAAAAATTACCTCAAAAGTTTCAAGAACCTAAATGTAAGACCTAAAACAATAAATCTATTAGAAGAAAGCATGGGACAAATCTTAATGACATTGGATTTGACAAAGATTTCTTGGGTATGATGCTGAAGGCAGAGGTAACAAAAGAAATTGGATTTCATGAAAAGCAAAAATTTTCACTCATCAAAGGACACTATCTACAGAGTAAGAAGTTAACCCATAGAATGACAGAAAATATTTGCAAATCATAAATCTAGTAAGAGATTAATATGAAAACTATATAAAAGACTCCTGCATGTCAACTATAAAAGACCAAACACCTTGATTCAAAAATGGGCTAAGGACTTGAATAGACATTTCTTCCAAAAAAGATAAGCAAATGGCCAATAAGTACATGAAAAAGATATTCAACCTCACTAATAATTACAGAAATGCATATCAAAACTATAATGAGATACCATGTCATACTAATTAGAATGGCTACCATAAGAAAAAGAGAGAGAAAACGACAGGTGTTGACAAGAATGTGGAGAAATTGGAAGCCCATGCACTGTTTGTAGAAATGTAAAATGGGACAGCCACTGTGGAAAACAGTATGGGGTTTCCTCAAAAAATTAAAATAGAAATTACCATAGGACCCAGCAATTCCACTTCTGGGTATATGCCATAATGAACTGAAAAAGTCTCAAAGAGATTGTACATCCGTGTTCATAGCAGCATTACTCACAAAA
The DNA here is from genome assembly GCF_014898765.1 of Herpailurus yagouaroundi. Lineage (NCBI taxonomy): Eukaryota > Metazoa > Chordata > Mammalia > Carnivora > Felidae > Herpailurus > Herpailurus yagouaroundi. The sequence goes on along the minus strand of NW_024418271.1, from coordinate 4,503 downwards.
CTAAGATACAGAAGTAACCCAAGTGTCCACTGATAGATGAATGGATAAGCAAGATGTGGTGCATATATACAATGGAATATTATTCAGCCTTTAAAAGGAAGGAAATTCTGTAATATGCTACAACATGGATGAACTTTAAGGACATTATGCTAAATGAAGTAAACCAATGACAAAAAGACAAATGCTGTGTGATTCTACTTATATGAGGTATGTAGAGTAGTTAAAATCATAGAAACAGAAAGTAGAATGGTGGTTGCCAGGAGCTAGAGGAGGGAAGAATGGGGAGTTACTGTTTAATAGGTATAAAATGTCAGTTTTACAATATGAAATGAGTTTTGGGGATGGATGGTGGTGGTGATGTCTGCACAATTGTACAAGTGTATTTAATACCGCTGAACTGCACACTTAAAAATGGCTGTGATGGTTTAATGTTATGTATATTTTAACACAATAAAAAAAATAACCAAGTATACAGGACAGGAACCAAAACTTCTTTAGCAAGATAGCATCAGGCATTGTTCTTCAGTGAGAACTTTACAGAAGTTCATAGAGCTGTCTACACAACTGTTCAGGAGCTATTCTTTGCCCCCATTCTCTTAGGTGATAATCATGTATAAAGAAATGAGATCCACATTAGACAGGTCTAAGAGTTGCCCTGACTTAACAGGCTCATATCCCACAGGGACCAGTATCTCTTAAGGCAATTACATAGGCATAGTAGCCCTGGGTTTTGACTTAAAACTACATATTTACACTTCCTATCATTACCAATCAGGTGTCTTTTTTTTTTTTTTTTTTTTTTTTAAGTAGGCTTCATACCCAGGGCAGAGCCCAACTCAGGGTTTGAACTCCCCACCCTGAAATCAAGACCTGAGCTGAGATCAAGAAGTGGCTGCTTAACTGACTGAGACACCGAGGTGGCCCTAATCAGATGTCATTTTTAACGATAACATTGCTTAGGAACGTAGTTGACATTATACCTTTATCAGGTTTTCAAGGAAACATAGTTAAAAATTTAATCAAAGGCCGAAGTCTCATGAAGAGAGTTTTGTTCCCTTTCCCTACACATATGTTAACCCATTTATTCCTCACTACTAGAAAATGAGGTAGTTACTGTTATTATTATCCCATTTTACAGATAATGAGACTGAGGTACAGAGAAGTTACATAACTTCCTCAAGGTCACACAACTATTAATAAAGATGATAAACCTGAACCCGGGCAGTGTGACTCTAGCATGTGCACTCTCAGTCACTGTGTTAGTCAGAATTATAGCTCTCCAGAGATGTCCACATCCTAATCTCTGGAACCTGTGACTATGTTCTGTTAACAATGGCAAGGAGAAATTAAGGTTGCGGTGGAAATTAAATTTATTAATCAGTTGACCTTGAGATGGGGAGATTATCCTGGATTATCCAGATGGTCCTGATCAACCACAAGGGTCCTTATAAATGAAAGAGAGAAAAGTGATTCAGTGCCAGATTGATACAATGGAGATTTAGCCATTAGTAATGATGAAGATGGAGGAATGGGCCACAAGCCAAGGAATACAGGTGAACTCTAAAAGCTGGACAAAGCAGGGCACCTGAGTGGTGCAATCAGTTAAGTGTCCAACCTTGGCTCAGGTCATGATCTCACGGTTAGTGGGTTCGAGCCCCACGTCGGGCTCTGTGCTGACAGCTCAGAGACTGGAGCCTGCTTCAGATCTGTGTCTCCCTCTGCCCCTCCTCTGCTCACTCTCTGCCTCTCAAAAATAAACAAACATTAAAAAAAAATTTTTTTTAAGCTGGATAAAGCAAGGAAATGGATTTTCCCCTAAAGCCTCTTGGATGAATGCAGTCTTGCCAACCCTTTGATTTCAGCCCAGTGAGACCCATTTTGGACTTCTGACTTCCAGAACTGTCACATAATATATTTATGTTGTTTTAAACCACTAGGTTTGTGGTAATTTGTTACATCAGCAATAGGAAACTAATACAATCACTATACTATATTGCATCTCATATTGTACTATATTTTTGCATGTGACATTTATTTTGCATGTGACATTCTGCCCCCTTTCCCTACTTCTGGAGTCCCTTTCCTGGCTTCCTCTTCAGTCTAGATTGGTTGTTTCACCTGTGTCTTTCCATCTCACTCTATAGCATTTCTCATATGCATGTCAAATAATGTAAATTTTTGTTCACCTCCCACTCCCCTTTCAAGATTTAACTCAAATATCACTACTTTCTGGAAGTATTTCCTGAACTGCAGACCAGCCACAGACAGCCAAAACTAGATGTGCCTGCTGTATTTTCTGCTAATCTTTGTCAATAACATTTATTCCCTAAGCTATGTTTACCAGTAGACACTGTTCCTTCTCAACTTAGTATCCTTAGTACTCAGCTTAGTATCTAGCATACAGTAAGGGCTTAAATTATGTATGATGAATGAATGAATCAATTATTTTATCACTTAGAATTGGAGTTTGAATATTGTATTCATTCTGAGGTTGAAAATCACTTTTCTTCCTCCATAAAGAGTACAAAATATAAGAAAAAGAACTCACTGTGGCTGCTACCAATAATATGGTAACCCTGCTGATCTGAGGTGTATCCCTTCCAGCATTCATTCTCTCAAATGATTAAATTTTAGCACTATTTGCCTAGGTAATAGCCTGATTGTTTTTCTTTTTCCTTCCAGTTTTGAATGAGAAAACAGTATTTTATATGGCATAATGTTTGGTGCAGAGACTGGGATTCCACTATGTGGTCCTAGATCTTTGAGAGAAAGAAACTTCTTTCTCTGGTCTATATGGACTTTCTAGATTTTTATTTTTTGCTACCTCTCGGGTAAGAGTATTTCTGTTTCCCCTTTGGGACTCTGCACTTCCTTGCCTACAAAAATAGCCCTGTTCTTCACCAGCATTCCTGGTCTTGAGAATCCCTACAGGACCACAGAGGAACTCTTGGCTCTAGATCTGGATTATAGGGGAGAAAGCTTCATCTAGCTGTTTTGTTTCTCTTACAGGATACTCAAAACGCAAGTCTGCTTTTTATGATTCACAGAAGAAAGCTTTTGTTTCCTTGGTATATATACCTTCTCAGTTCTAGTCTGATGTTATTCTGAGACCAGGCCAGAATAAATTGAGCTTCAGCTCAGATCACAGCTGTTTTGTTTTATAAACAACCTTAAGCCAGTTTAAAGAAGAGAAAAATAAATTATATCACACAGGGTGAGAATCCATAAATGCATAATTCATAGTTTAGATATTCTATAGGTTTTCAGGGAGTCTTTCTAAAGAAGTAGTATACATGGGGAGAAATATTCTGTTTAGCAAATTTATTCCCTGCCTTTGGGGTTAGAGCAGCAAAGGAGTTAAAAGCCATATAAGAACAGTAGGTGCAAGTAGCTGGTCAATTAATGGGATTGTACAGTAAGAATATAATTTTGATTCAGAAGAGCTGCTGACACAAGATTTTTCCTATGAAGAACTGCAGCTTAGATCCAATGGATGATGTGAATGCATTTAGAACCCTGAGTGAAGACTCAATGAGAATGTCTTTTATTTGATTGGTGTTTGTATGGAATCAGGTTACTCTAGAATGTAGAAAAATGGTTTTGCTCCAGTTTCTAAACAAAATGAAAAGCATTGTCCTAATTGAATTTGTTTTGACATTCTTGCTTCCCCACACAGGTCAAGTTGCAAGATGGAACAAAAGAATAAAGCTAGAGGGTAATATGAGGCCTTGTCCAAAATGCTATAAATGTTAGGAATGGTGTTCTTAGTAGTGTATGAAACCTTTAAATAAAGAATTTTATGTGGGATATGAATTTATCTCCATATTAAAAAGGCCATGTTAGAAATAAAATGTCATGGAATTTAGAAAAGATGAGGATTAAGATTGCCTGAAAATGAGTCTTTTGATTGCTATAAGAATTTGATTACATTTAGCCTTAAATGAGGGGTCTTTAGATATTGGAATAAGGGAGCTAGCTATAGTTATAGTCAGAACACTAATAACATGGTATGCCTGACACTAACATATATTAGTGTGTGTATGCCAGACACTAACATTAGTGTCTGGCATAGACACACACACACACACACACACACACACACACACTCATTTAAGTATAATTTCTTTTTTTTTTTTATTTATATATGAAATTTATTGTCAAATTGGTTTCCATACAACACCCAGTGCTCATCCCAAAAGGTGCCCTCCTCAATACCCATCACCCACCCTCTCCTCCCTCCCACCCCCCATCAACCCTCAGTTTGCTCTCAGTTCTCAACAGTCTCTTATGCTTTGGCTCTCTCCCACTCTAACCTCTTTTTTTTTTTTTTCCTTCCCCTCCCCCATGGGTTCCTGTTAAGTTTCTCAGGATCCACATAAGAGTGAAACCATATGGTATCTGTCTTTCTCTGGATGGCTTATTTCACTTAGCATCACACTCTCCAGTTCCATCCACATTGCTACAAAAGGCCATATTTCATTTTTTCTCATTGCCACGTAGTAT
>NW_024418270.1:0-1369 GCF_014898765.1 Herpailurus yagouaroundi | reverse complement strand
TGAACTAGAAGATAAAGTTATGGAAAAAGAGGAAGCTGAGAAAAAGATAAAAAAATCCAGGAGTATGAGGGGAAAATTAGAGAACTTAGTGATACACTAAAAAGAAATAATATACGCATTATTGGTATCCCAGAGGAGGAAGAGAGAGGGAAAGGTGCTGAAGGGGTACTTGAAGAAATAATAGCTGAGAACTTCCCTGAAGTGGGGAAGGAAAAAGGCATTGAAATCCAAGAGGCACAGAGAACTCCCTTCAGACGTAACTTGAATCGATCTTCTGCACGACATATCATAGTGAAACTGGCAAAATACAAGAATAAAGAGAAAATTCTGAAAGCAGCAAGGGGTAAACGTGCCCTCACATAGAAAGGGAGACCTATAAGACTCGTGACCGATCTCTCTTTTGAAACTTGGCAGGCCAGAAAGAGTTGGCACGAGATTTTCAGTTTGCTAGACAGAAAAAATATGCAGCCGAGAATCCTTTATCCAGCAAGCCTGTCATTTAGAATAGAAGGAGAGATAAAGGTCTTCCCAAACAAACAAAAACTGAAGGAATTTGTCACCACTAAACCAGCCCTCCAAGAGATCCTAAGGGGGACCCTGTGAGACAAAGTACCAGAGACATCACTACAAGCATAAAACATACAGACATCACAATGACTCTAAACCCATATCTTTCTAGAATAACACTGAATGTAAATGGATTAAATGCGCCAACCAAAAGACATAGGGTATCAGAATGGATAAAAAAACAAGACCCATCTATTTGCTGTCTACAAGAGACTCATTTTAGACCTGAGGACACCTTTAGATTGAGAGTGAGGGGATGGAGAACTAGTTATCATGCTACTGGAAGCCAAAAGAAAGCTGGAGTAGCCATACTTCTATCAGACAAACTAGACTTTAAATTAAAGGCTGTAACAAGAGATGAAGAAGGACATTATATAATAGTGACAGGGTCTATCCATCAGGAAGAGCTAACAATTATAAATGTCTATGCGCCGAATACCGGAGCGCCCAAATATATAAAACAATTACTCATAAACACAAGCAACCTTATTGATAAGAATGTGGTCATTGCAGGGGACTTTAACACCCCACTTACAGAAATGGATAGATCATCTAGACACACGGTCAATAAAGAAACAAGGGCCCTGAATGAGACATTGGATCAGATGGACTTGACAGATCTATTTAGAACTCTGCATCCCAAAGCAACAGAATATACTTTCTTCTCGAGTGCACATGGAACATTCTCCAAGATAGATCATATACTGGGTCACAAAACAGCCCTTCATAAGTTTACAAGAATTGAAATCATACCATGCATACTTTCAGACCACAATGCTATGAAGCTTGAAATCAACCACAG
>NW_024418269.1:0-2456 GCF_014898765.1 Herpailurus yagouaroundi | reverse complement strand
AGTCCTGAGAGGAAAATACATTGCAATCCAGGCCTATCTCAAGAAACAAGAAAAATCCCAAATACAAAATCTAACAGCACACCTAAAGGATATAGAAGCAGAACAGCAAAGGCAGCCTAAACCCAGCAGAAGAAGAGAAATAATTAAGATCAGACCAGAAATACACAATATAGAGTCTAAAAAAAACTGTAGGGCAGATCAACGAAACCAAGAGTTGGTTTTTTGAAAAAATAAACAAAATTGACAAACCTCTAGCCAGGCTTCTCAAAAAGAAAAGGGAGATGACCCAAATAGATAAAATCATGAATGAAAATGGGATTATTGCAACCAATCCCTCAGAGATACAAACAATTATCAGGGAATACTATGAAAAATTATATGCCAACAAATTGGACAACCTGGAAGAAATGGACAAATTCCTGAACACCCACACTCTTCCAAAACTCAATCAGGACGAAATAGAAAGCTTGAACAGACCCATAACCAGCAAAGAAATTGAATTGGTTATCAAAAATCTCCCAACAAATGAGAGTCCAGGAACAGATGGCTTCCCAGGGGGGTTCTACCAGATGTTTAAAGCAGAGATAATACCTATCCTTCTCAAGCTATTCCAAGAAATAGAAAGGGAAGGAAAACCTCCAGACTCAATTTCTGAAGCCAGTATTACTTTGATTCCTAAACCAGATAGAGACCCAGTAAAAAAAGAGAACTACAGCCCAATATCCCTGATGAATATGGATTCAAAAATTCTCAAGAAGATACTAGCAAATCGAATTCAACAGCATATAAAAAGAATTATTCACCATGATCAAGTGGGATTCATTCCTGGGCTGCAGGGCTGGTTCAACATTCGCAAATCAATTAACGTGATACATCACATTAATAAAAGAAAAGAGAAGAACCATATGATCCTGTCAATCGATGCAGAAAAGGACTTTGACAAAATCCAGCACCCTTTCTTAATAAAAACCCTTGAGAAAGTCGGGATAGAAGGAACATACTTAAACATCATCAAAGCCATTTATGAAAAGCCCACAGCTAACATCATCCTCTGTGGGGAAAACCTGAGAGCTTTTTCCCTGAGATCAGGAACACGACAGGATTGCCCACTCTCATCGCTGTTGTTTAACATAGTGTTGTAAGTGCTAGCATCAGCAATCAGACAAGAAAAGGAAATCAAAGGCATCCAAATTGGCAAAGATGAAGTCAAGCTTTCGCTTTTTGCAGATGACATGATGCTATACATGGAAAATCTGATAGACTCCACCAAAAGTCTGCTAGAACTGATACATGAATTCAGCAAAGTTGCAGGATACAAAATCAATGTACAGAAATCAGTTGCATTCTTATACACTAACAATGAAGCAACAGAAAGACAAATAAAGAAACTGATCCCATTCACAATTGCACCAAGAAGCAAAAAATACCTAGGAATAAATCTAACCAAAGATCTAAAAGATCTGTATGCTGAAAACTATAGAAAGCTTATGAAGGAAATTGAAGAAGATAGAAAGAAATGGAAAGACATTCCGTGCTCATGTATTGGAAGACTAAATATTGTTAAAATGTCAATACTACCCAAAGCTATCTACATATTCAATGCAATCCCAATCAAAATTGCACCAGCATTCTTCTCGAAGCTAGAACAAGTAATTCTAAAATTCATATGGAACCACAAAAGGCCCCGAATAGCCAAAGTAATTTTGAAGAAGAAGACCAAAGCAGGAGGCATCACAATCTCAGACTTTAGCCTCTACTACAAAGCTGTCATCATCAAGACAGCATGGTATTGGCACAAAAACAGACACATAGACCAATGGGATAGAATAGAAACCCCAGAACTAGACCCACAAACGTATGGCCAACTCATCTTTGACAAAGAAGGAAAGAACATCCAATGAAAAAAAGACAGTCTCTTTAACAAATGGTGCTGGGAGAACTGGACAGCAACATGCAGAAGGTTGAAACTAGACCACTTTCTCACACCATTCACAAAAATAAACTCAAAATGGATAAAGGACCTGAATGTGAGACAGGAAACCATCAAAACCTTAGAGGAGAAAGCCGGAAAAGACCTCTCTGAGCTCAGCTGTAGCAATCTCTTACTCGACACATCCCCAAAGGCAAGGGAATTAAAAGCAAAAGTGAATTACTGGGACCTTATGAAGATAAAAAGCTTCTGCACAGCAAAGGAAACAACCAACAAAACTAAAAGGCAACCAACGGAATGGGAAAAGATATTTGCAAATGACATATCGGACAAAGGGCTAGTATTCAAAATCTATAAAAAGCTCACCAAACTCCACACCCAGAAAGCAAATAACCCAGTGAAGAAATGGGCAGAAAACATGAATAGACACTTCTCTAAAGAAGACATCCGGATGGCCAACAGGCACATGAAAAGATGCTCAACGTGGCTCCTCATCAGGGAAATACAAACCAAAACCACACTCAGA
>NW_024418268.1:0-4687 GCF_014898765.1 Herpailurus yagouaroundi | reverse complement strand
TATGAAGATAAAAAGCTTCTGCACAGCAAAGGAAACAACCAACAAAATGAAAAGGCAACCAACGGAATGGGAAAAGATCTTTGCAAATGACATATCGGACAAAGGGCTAGTCTCCAAAATCTATAAAGAGCTCACCAAACTCCACACCCGAAAAGCAAATAACCCAGTGAAGAAATGGGCAGAAAACATGAATAGACACTTCTCTAAAGAAGACATCTGGATGGCCAACAGGCACATGAAAAGATGTTCAGCGTCGCTCCTTATCAGGGAAATACAAATCAAAACCACACTCAGGTATCACCTCACGCCAGTCAGAGTGGCCAAAATGAACAAATCAGGAGACTATAGATGCTGGAGAGGATGTGGAGAAACGGGAACCCTCTTGCACTGTTGGTGGGAATGCAAATTGGTGCAGCCACTCTGGAAAGCAGTGTGGAGGTTCCTCAGAAAATTAAAAATAGACCTACCCTATGACCCAGCAATAGCACTGCTAGGAATTTATCCAAGGGACACAGGAGTACTGATGCATAGGGGCACTTGTACCCCAATGTTCATAGCAGCACTCTCAACAATAGCCAAATTATGGAAAGAGCCTAAATGCCCATCAACTGATGAATGGATAAAGAAATTGTGGTTTATATACACTATGGAATACTACGTGGCAATGAGAAAAAATGAAATATGGCCTTTTGTAGCAACGTGGATGGAACTGGAGAGTGTGATGCTAAGTGAAATAAGCCATACAGAGAAAGACAGATACCATATGGTTTCACTCTTATGTGGATCCTGAGAAACTTAACAGGAACCCATGGGGGAGGGGAAGGAAAAAAAAAAAAAGAGGTTAGAGTGGGAGAGAGCCAAAGCATAAGAGACTGTTGAGAACTGAGAGCAAACTGAGGGTTGATGGGGGGTGGGAGGGAGGAGAGGGTGGGTGATGGGTATTGAGGAGGGCACCTTTTGGGATGAGCACTGGGTGTTGTATGGAAACCAATTTGACAATAAATTTCATATAAAAAAAAAAAGAATAATTTCACTGCCCTAAAGATCCCCTACATTTCACCTATTCAATCCTCTCTACTCCTACAAACCCTTAGCAGGCAGTGTATTATTTTATTGTCTGTATAGTTTTGTCTTTCCAGAATGTCATATAATTGGAATCATAGAGTATATGGCCATTTCAGACTGATTTCTTTCACTTGGCAATATTATTTATTATTCTTCCATGTCTTTTGTGGCTTGGCAGGTTATTTTTTCAATTATATTATGGAATAATATTCAACTGTATAGATATACCAAAGCTTATCCATTTATCTGTTGAACAACATCTTGGTTGCTTCTGGTTTTGGGCAATTATGAATACAGTTGCTATAGACATTCATGGGTGGACATGCTTTAAACTCAACTGGGTAAATACCTAGGAGTGTAATTGATGGATACTATGTTAAGACAAGACTTTGCTTAGTCTTGCAACAAATTGTTAAACTGTCTTCCAAAGTGGGCTGCATTTTGTATTTCCACCAGCAATGAATGAGAGTTCTTGTTGCTGCATATCGTCATCAGTATTTCATGTTGCCAGTTTTGGAATTCTAGCCATCCTAATAGTTGTGTAGTGGTTTTCATTTTCAATTCCCTAATGACAAATGATGTTGAGGCATCTTTTTACATACTTACTTGCCAACTATATATTAACACAGTAGTGTTCACCAGAACAGCCTTAGTAAGAGGAAGTTGATGTTGTTAAGTCTGTGCATAGCCTGTACCCATGCCACTCCACCATTTACCTCATAGGCCCATTGAGCAAGCACTGAAGTGGCGGGGGAAAGAGGCTGACTGACATGCAGAGTGCATCATTTTCTTCAGCTGATCATTAAGAGCCTCCTTTGATAACCATTTAGTTGGAACATGATATCTTCACTGTTTGGGCCCATTCACTATTTTTAGTTCAGCCACATATCTCCTCCACAGACTTCTGTGTCACCAATCTGCCAGTCTTATTCCTTCCAAGTTGCCTATAATGGGCCAAATAGCTACTGCCGATTAATACATCCATTTTTCTGGCCATCTCTTACTAATGGCAAACTGTACAACTAAATTTACTGCTTATAGTTCTGCCCACCGTTACTGATTTTCCTTCACTACTGTCCTGCAAGTCTATTCCTAAGAGTGACTATGGTGCTGCAGCTGTCCATTTGGGGTCATATCAACATAATATGCAGACTCATCTGTAAACCCAGGTTTTTTTTTTTCTTCTGCTTCCTCAGATAGTTGGTCATTAAGAATATCCTACATGACCAAAGTCATGAATTGAGAGAGAGGAAACCATGCAACACTGTTAAAGTTTTCCGAGCCACCTGTTTAGCTTACTTGGATCTTCCCAAGCTTGGTCTCATATTCCATTTCTATTTGATGATATATTGCTTCGGTACACACTCAAACTTATGGTTGGGTGGATCAGAAACACCCAGATCATGATGGAAAGCTCAGGACACATGTTCTTCTGATGTCACATGGTCAGGAATTCAATCTCTCTATCAAGGCTTATAAGAAAGTTAGAAGTTGTTTCTCAAAATGAAAATAGTTATCTGAAAAAAATTGCTCTAAAATCTTAGGAGTCTCAGGGCTCCTGGGTGGCTCAGTTGGTTAAGCATCCAACTTTTGATTTCAGCTCAGGACATGATCTCACAGTGATGGAATTGAGCCCCGTGTCCATGCAGAGCATGAAGCCTGCTTAAGATTTTCTCTCTCCCTCTGCCTCTGCCTGTGTGTACATGATGCAGTACATAAATCAATCACTGAATCAATAAAATCTTAGGAGTCTTCATTGTGATTCTCTATTACTAGGGCTTGCTCAAAGGTCCATATGGCATCTCTATTTGCTGCACACACTATAAGTATTATTGGATCTAATAGATAATATGGCTTAAGTGGCAGAGCAGATTGCCTTCTTGAAACTGGAAGCCTTATAGGTGATTCCAGATTGACCAAAGCAACATATATTGTCTCCAAAATCCAAAAAAAAAAAAAAAGACTATAAAGTATTGTAACCTCTTTTTAGTGGCAGGGATATAAGATTCAGCAACTTGTATTTCATCTTGGAATAGATATACCAACATTCCCAAGATCACTGAGCTCAGAAATTTCACTCAAGTAATGGGCTCCCAAATTGTTGAGGGGTTTATCTCCCACTCTCTAGTTTGCATATGTCTTCCTAAATCATCTGAAATGTTTGCTATTATCTGCTTATCAGATCCAGTTAGCATAATGTCACCAATATAGTAGACCAGTGTGTTTTGTGAAACGTCAATTTAATCAAGATCTTTATGGGCTGTATTATATAGCAAGGAACAGGAGAACTGACATAGCTCTAAGGCAAGGCTATGAAAGTGAACTATGCCATACCATATAAAAGGAAAATGCTTCATGAAGTCCTTGCAAATTACTATGGGGAAAAGGAGATTTTCCAGATTGAAGCCAGAAAGCAAGTGCCACAGACCATATTGATTTTATTAGTGAAGATATATCTGGGACAGCAATTGTAATTGGAGTCACTCACTGATTAAGTTTATAATGGTCTATAGCTATTCTCCAAGATCCATCTGACTTCACAAGCAAAAGAGAGGAATCAAATGGGGTTATAATAGGTTACCACCCTACTTCTTTCAAATCTTCAATGGTCTTAATGTTAATAATTTCCCTGAGGATGCCATATTGGTTTTGGTTCACTATCTTGGTAGGAAGTGGAAGGAAATTCTAGGGTCTGAGATTCAATGTGGGGATTCTACTAGTTGGCCAGTATGTCTGTTCCCACTGTACACTCAAGACTGAGTAAATAAACACAAGGGAAGGTCCTTGGGCCAACTTGGTACAGTGTTAGTAAACTTGAGCTAAAATTCCATCTAATACCTGCAACCATAGCCCCACTTTACATTGGTCACAATAGTATTTTGGTATCCCGGGGATTAGTCAATTCAGAGCCAATGTCTAGTACTCCCCCCAAATCTGGGTATTTCCTTTTACCCAATGTACAATAATTTTAAGGCCTTTGGCAAAGTCTTGGAGAAAGATTTACATTCTGTATTTCCAATATTTGATAAGATGAGACCCACCCTCCCCTCCAATGAAGAGCTTTGGGGTTTATGAATTAACATAGATCAGAAATGAGTGAGGGGTGCCTAGATGGCTCAGTCAGTTAAGTGTTCGACTTCTGCTCAGGTAATGATCTCACGGTTCATGAGTTCGAGCTACGCATTGGGCTCTGTGCTGACAGCTGGAACCTAGAGACTGCTTATGATTCTGTGTCTTCCTCTCTCTGCCCCTCCCCTGCTCATGCTTTGTATCTCTCTTTCCCTCCCTCCCTCCCTTCCTCCCTTCCTCCCTCTCTCTCTCTCTCTCTCAAAAATAAACATTAATTTGTATTTCCCTGATAAGGAGCGACGCTGAACATCTTTTCATGTGCCTGTTGGCCATCCGGATGTCTTCTTTAGAGAAGTGTCTATTCATGTTTTCTGCCCATTTCTTCCCTGGGTTATTTGCTTTTCGGGTGTGGAGTTTGGTGAGCTCTTTATAGATTTTGGAGACTAGCCCTTTGTCCGATATGTCATTTGCAAATATCTTTTCCCATTCCGTTGGTTGCCTTTTAGTTTTGTTGGTTGTTTCCTTTGCTGTGCAGAAGCTTTTTATCTTCATA
>NW_024418267.1:0-3758 GCF_014898765.1 Herpailurus yagouaroundi | reverse complement strand
ACAGCACAGGGGAAGTGCCCTGCAGGTCCTCACCACGCCAGGGACTATCCAAAATGACCAAGCGGAAGAATTCCCCTCAGAAGAATCTCCAGGAAATAACAACAGCTAATGAACTGATCAAAAAAGATTTAAATAACATAACAGAAAGTGAATTTAGAATAATAGTCATAAAATTAATCGCCGGGCTTGAAAACAGTATAGCTGACAGCAGAGAATCTCTTGCTACAGAGATCAAGGGAGTAAGGAACAGTCACGAGGAGCTGAAAAACGCTTTAAACGAAATGCATAACAAAATGGAAACCACCACGGCTAGGACTGAAGAGGCAGAGGAGAGAATAGGTGAACTAGAAGATAAAGTTATGGAAAAAGAGGAAGCTGAGAAAAAGAGAGATAAAAAAATCCCGGAGTATGAGGGGAAAATTAGAGAACTAAGTGATACACTAAAAAGAAATAATATATGCATAATTGGTATCCCAGAGGAGGAAGAGAGAGGGAAAGGTGCTGAAGGGGTACTTGAAGAAATAACAGCTGAGAACTTCCCTGAACTGGGGAAGGAAAAAGGCATTGAAATCCAAGAGGCACAGAGAACTCCCTTCGGACGTAACTTGAATCGATCTTCTGCACGACATATCATAGTGAAACTGGCAAAATACAAGGATAAAGAGAAAATTCTGAAAGCAGCAAGGGATAAACGTGCCCTCACATATAAAGGGAGACCTATAAGACTCGTGACTGATCTCTCTTTTGAAACTTGGCAGGCCAGAAAGAATTGGCACGAGATCTTCAGTGTGCTAGACAGAAAAAAATATGCAGCCGAGAATCCTTTATCCAGCAAGTCTGTCATTTAGAATAGAAGGAGAGATAAAGGTCTTCCCAAACAAACAAACACTGAAGGAATTTGTCACCACTAAACCAGCCCTACAAGAGATCCTAAGGGGGATCCTGTGAGACAAAGTACCAGAGACATCACTACAAGCATAAAACATACAGACATCACAATGACTCTAAACCCGTATCTTTCTATAATAACACTGAATGTAAATGGATTAAATGCGCCAACCAAAAGACATAGGGTATCAGAATGGATAAAAAAAACAAGACCCATCTATTTGCTGTCTACAAGAGACTCATTTTAGATCTGAGGACACCTTTAGATTGAGAGTGAGGGGATGGAGAACTATTTATCATGCTACTGGAAGCCAAAAGAAAGCTGGAGTAGTCATACTTATATCAGACAAACTAGACTTTAAATTAAAGGCTGTAACAAGAGATGAAGAAGGGCATTATATAATAATTACAGGGTCTATCCATCAGGAAGAGCTAACAATTATAAATGTCTATGCGCCGAATACCGGAGCGCCCAAATATATAAAACAATTACTCATAAACACAAGCAACCTTATTGATAAGAATGTGGTAATTGCAGGGGACTTTAACACTCCACTTACAGAAATGGATAGATCATCTAGACACACGGTCAATAAAGAAACAAGGGCCCTGAATGAGACATTGGATCAGATGGACTTGACAGATATATTTAGAACTCTGCATCCCAAAGCAACAGAATATACTTTCTTCTCGAGTGCACATGGAACATTCTCCAAGACAGATCATATACTGAGTCACAAAACAGTCCTTCATAAGTTTACAAGAATTTAAATCATACCATGCATACTTTCAGACCACAATGCTATGAAGCTTGAAATCAACCACAGAAAAAAGTCTGGAAAACCTCCAAAAGCATGGAGGTTAAAGAACACCCTTCTGAAGAATGAGTGGGTCAACCAGGCAATTCGAGAAGAAATTAAAAAACATATGGAAACAAACGAAAATGAAAATACAACAATCCAGACGCATTGGGATGCAGCGAAGGCAGTCCGGAGAGGAAAATACATCGCAGTCCAGGCCTATCTCAAGAAACAAGAAAAATCCCAAATACAAAATCTAACAGCACACCTCAAGGAAATAGAAGCAGAACAGCAAAGGCAGCCTAAACCCAGCAGAAGAAGAGAAATCATAAAGATCAGAGCAGAAATAAACAATATAGAATCTAAAAAAACTGTAGAGCAGATCAACGAAACCAAGAGTTGGTTTTTTGAAAAAATAAACAAAATTGACAAACCTCTAGCCAGGCTTCTCAAAAAGAAAAGGGAGATGACCCAAATAGATAAAATCATGAATGAAAATGGAATTATTACAACCAATCCCTCAGAGATACAAACAATTATCAGGGAATACTATGAAAAATTATATGCCAACACATTGGACAACCTGGAAGAAATGGACAAATTCCTGAACACCCACACTCTTCCAAAACTCAATCAGGAGGAAAGAGAAAGCTTGAACAGACCCATAACCAGTGAAGAAATTGAATCGGTTATCAAAAATCTCCCAACAAATAAGAGTCCAGGACCAGATGGCTTCCCAGGGGAGTTCTACCAGACGTTTAAAGCAGAGATAATACCTATCCTTCTCAAGCTATTCCAAGAAATAGAAAGGGAAGGAAAACTTCCAGACTCATTCTATGAAGCCAGTATTACTTTGATTCCTAAACCAGACAGAGACAAAGTAAAAAAAAGAGAACCTACAGGCCAATATCCCTGATGAATATGGATGCAAAAATTCTCAATAAGATACTAGCAAATAGAGTTCAACAGCATATATAAAGAATTATTCACCTCGATCAAGTGGGATTCATTCCTGGGATGCAGGGCTGGTTCAACATTCGCAAATCAATCAACGTGATACATCACATTAACAAAAAAAAAGAGAAAAACCATATGATCCTGTCAATCGATGCAGCAAAGGCCTTTGACAATATCCAGCACCCTTTCTTAATAAAAACCCTTGAGAAAGTCGGGATAGAAGGAACATAGTTAGACATCATAAAAGCCATTTATGAAAAGCCCACAGCCAATATCATCCTCAACGGGTAAAAACTGAGAGCTTTTTCCCTGAGATCAGGAACACGACAGGGATGCCCACTCTCACCGCTGTTGTTTAACATAGTGCTGGAAGTCTAGCATCAGCAATCAGACAACAAAAGGAAATCAAAGGCATCCAAATTGGCAAAGATGAAGTCAAGCTTTCGCTTTTTGCAGATGACATGATATTATACATGGAAAATCCGATAGACTCCACCAAAAGCCTGCTAGAACTAATACATGAATTCAGCAAAGTTGCAGGATACATAATCAATGTACAGAAATCAGTTGCATTTTTATACACTAACAATGAAGCAACAGAAAGACAAATAAACTGATCCCATTCACAATCGCACCAAGAAGCATAAAATACTTAGGAATAAATCTAACCAAAGATGTAAAAGATCTGTATGCTGAAAACTATAGAAAGCTTATGAAGGTAGTTGAAGAAGATATAAAGAAATGGAAAGACATTCCCTGCTCATGGATTGGAAGAATAAATATTGTCAAAATGTCAATACTACCCAAAGCTATCTACACATTCAATGCAATCCCAATCAAAATTGCACCAGCATTCTTCTCAAAACTAGAACAAGCAATCCTAAAATTCATATGGAACCACAAAAGGCCCCGAATAGCCAAAGTAATTTTGAAGAAGAAGACCAAAGTAGGAGGCATCACAATCCCAGACTTTAGCCTCTACTACAAAGCTGTCATCATCAAGGCAGCATGGTATTGGCACAAAAACAGACACATAGACCAATGGAATAGAATAGAAACCCCAGAGCTAGACCCACAAACGTATGGCCAACTCATCTTTGACAAAGCAGGAAA
>NW_024418266.1:0-1143 GCF_014898765.1 Herpailurus yagouaroundi | reverse complement strand
TATTTCTTTTTAGTGTATCACTTAGTTCTCTAATTTTCCCCTCATACTCCTGGATTTTTTTATCTCTCTTTTTCTCAGCTTCCTCTTTTTCCATAACTTTATCTTCTAGTTCACCTATTCTCTCCTCTGCCTCTTCAATCCGAGCCGTGGTGGTTTCCATTTTGTTATGCATGTCGTTTAAAGCGTTTTTCAGCTCCTCTTGACTGTTCCTTAGTCCCTTGATCTCTGTAGCAAGGGATTCTCTGCTGTCAGCTATACTGTTTTCAAGCCCAGCGATTAATTTTATGACTATTATTCTAAATTCACTTTCTGTTATATTATTTAAATCCTTTTTGATCAGCTCATTAGCTGTTGTTATTTCCTGGAGATTCTTCTGAGGGGAATTCTTCCGCTTGGTCATTTTTGGATAGTCCCTGGCGTGGTGAGGACCTGCAGGGCACTTCCCCTGTGCTGTGGTGTATAACTGGAGTTGGTGGTTGGAGCCGAAGTCAGACCTGATGTCTGCCCCCAGCCCACCGCTGTGTCCACAGTCAGACTGGTGCGTGCCTTCTCTTCCCCTCTCCTAGGGGCGGGATTCACTGTGGGGTGGGGTGGCCTGTCTGGGCTACTTGCACACTGCCAGGCTTGTGATGCTGGGGATCTGGCGTCTTAGCTGGGGTGGGTAGGCAAGGTGCACAGGGGCAGGAGGGGCAGGCTTAGCTTACTTCTCCTTAGGTGATCCACTTCAGGAGGGGCCCTGTGGCAGCAGCAGGGAGTCACATCCGCTGCCAGAGGTTTGGCTCCGCAGAAGCGCAGAGTTGGGTGTTTGCGCGGAGCGAGCAAGTTCCCTGGCAGGAACTGGTTCTCTTTGGGATTTTGGCTGGGGGATGAGCGGGGGAGATGGCGCTGGAGAGCTCCTTTGTTCCCCACCAAAGTGAGCTCTGTCGTCAGGGGGCTCAGCAGCTCTCCTTCCCTTTGTCCTCCAGCCTTCCCGCTTTCTGAGCAGAGCTGTTAACTTATGACCTCCCAGACGCTAAGTCGCGCTTGCTGTCGGAACACAGTCCGTCAGGCCCCTCCGCTTTTTGCAAGCCAGACTCGGGGGCTCTGCTTGGCCGGCGAGCCGCCCCTCCGCCCCGGCTCCCTCCCGCCAGTCCGTGGAGCGCG
>NW_024418265.1:0-14542 GCF_014898765.1 Herpailurus yagouaroundi | reverse complement strand
AGGACTAGATTCCTTCTTGGCCCCTGACCCATTTAGCCCATCCCCCCTCCCACACTCCCTCCAGGAACCCTCCGTTTGTTCTCCATATTTATGAGTCTTTTCTGTTGTGTCGCCCTCCCTCTTTTTATATTATTTGGGTTTCCCTTCCCTTGTGTTCATCTGTTTTGTCTCTTAAAGTCCTCATATGAGTGAAGTCATAGGATTGTTGTCTTTCTCTGACTGACTCATTTCACTGAGCATAATGCCCTCCAGTTCCATCCACGTGGTTGCAAATGACAAGATTTCATTCTTTTTGATTGCCGAGTAATACTCCATTGTGTATATCTACCACATCTTCTTTACCCATTCATCCATCGATGGACATTTGGGCTCTTTCCTTACTTTGGCTCCTGTCGATAGTGCTGTTATAAACATGGGGGTGCACGTGTCCCTTCGAAACAGCACACGTGTATCCCATGGATAAATGCCTAGTAGTGTAATTGCTGGGTCGTAGGTCAGTTCTATTTTTAGTTTTTTGAGGAACCTCCATTCTGTTTTCCAGAGTGGGTGCACCAGCTTGCATTCCCATGCACTGGTTGCTTCTTAAGTAACTTCAATTCATAATTTTTTTTTCCATATATTTCAAAGTAATCTGTGTACCCAATGTGGTCCTCAAACTCAGGACCCTGAGATCAAGAGTCACATGCTCTACCAACTGAGCCAACCAGGCACCCTGACTTTAATTCAAAATAATCAATATGCCAGAGTAGCACAGATGGAGAAGTACAAAGAAAATTGAAAATGAAAATTGAGGTTAAGAGAATTGCCTAAGGTAATAGGTAACTGGACCAGTCAATATGGGACTTTGATCCTTCCCTTCCCAAATGCAATAAGCTCTCTGCCAGGAACACCAGAAACAGCAAGTGTCATTTGCTCACATCTTAAGAATTTATTCATTGTTCCACATATATTTATCAAGCCAGATTCTGAGGCTACAGAGATGACTAAGACAAAGTCCTTGGCTTCAAGGTGTATTGGAGAAAAATGTCACAGAAACAAATGAGCATAATAGAATGAAACAAATGAAGCTATAATTTATACATTTGATGTTCTAGAAACTATGGTTAAAAGGAAGTGTTTGGCATAGTGGGGAGTGGGAAAAGTTACGGGAAAGAGACGATTGTCTGGGGAGAGTGTTCCCAAGGAGGTCTTGTGTAAACTCATCATGAAAATGAATAAACAGGGCACCTGGGTGGCTCAGTTGGTTAAGCGCCCGACTCTGGATGTTGGCTCAGGTCATGATCTCACGGTTCCTGGGTTCGAGCCCCACAGTTGGGCTCTGTGCTGATAGTGCGGAGCCTGCTTGGGATCCTCTCTCCCTCTCTCTCTGCTTCTCCCCTACTTACACTTTCTCAAAATAAATAAATAAACTTTAAGAAATGTAACGATTAAATATATGTTCAGTTATCATAAGTGAAATAATAAATACTCAAAATTAAAGTTTATTATTATTTCAATTTTACCAGGGGAAAATTTATGTATAGTCTCTAAAACTTCTCTTTTTGGTATCCTGTTTATTCTCAAATCTCATCCTCCCAATCAGAGAGTAGTGACATCACAGGAATTCTTTTTAAACTTCTGATTCTATAATTTTCTGACCCATTGTCATGAGTCTAGAGATGTGGGGGGTAACAGCTAGGAGATGATAAATCAGGGTGCATGTGAGTAGATCCTCCTTATATTTTGATTTATAATAAATACATATTTGGTCTAGGTCCCCATTCCTGGCATAAAGATCTAAAACCCTTGGAATTCCTAAGTGATAAGAGCTATAAAAGTGCCTTTTGTTATTCATAACAAGCTCCTTTCAACCACACCTGAGTCTGTGTATAAAGGTAACTTTTGGAAAACCCCTAAGGATAGGAGCTGGTTGCCAAGGGAACCGACCTCGTGATTAAAGGGTACTTTCAAAAAAAAATAAATAGATAAAGGGTACTTTCAACCCCACCCCCAAAACTCTGGGGAGGAGAGAGGGGCTGGAGGTTGAATTAATCATCAATGGCCAAAGTTGTTTTTTTTTTTTTTTTTTTAGAGAGAGAATGAACGCAAGTGAGAGAGGGGCAAAGGGAGAGAGGGGGAGAGAGAAAGAACTGGGGCTCCCCTGAAGCGTGGCTTCTGCTACACCCAAAGTGGGGCTTGAACTCCCAAACTGTGAGATCATGACCTGAGCCGAAGACAGATGCTTAACCAACTGAGCCACCCAGGTGCCTTCAGTGACCAATAATGTCATCAATCATGTCTATTTAATGAACCCTCCCCCAAACCCCAAAAGACAGGCTTAGAGAACCTCCAAGTTGGTGAATCTGTGGAGGTGCCCCATGAGTTGCATTCCAGAGAGGGCATAGAAGCTCCACCCATGCCTCTTCCCCACACCCAGGTTTGGGGTGCCGAGGGGGTGCGGCCAGCCCCTCCCCACACCCAGGGGGAGATTCCAGGAGAAGCTCGAACTTGTCTTCAAGGATGGCGGACTGTGGTGTTGAGGGGGGGAGCGGCCCCCCCCCCGGGGCTCCTCACCTCTAAAATGGGGGTGTCAATTACCAGGTGACGAGTGAGTTCTTTCCTTTTTCAGCAGAAATGTACTGAACACCCAGGTTGGGTGGGAGCCTGTGCGGGATGCTGGACACAGAGGACCCTACACAGCTCTGCCGTCTGGCTGTTCCTGAGTTATAGCCTTTTATAACAACCTGGTAATCCAGTAAGTAAACTGTTTTCCTAAATTCTGTGAGTGACTCTAGCAAATTCATTGAACTGGAGACGGGAGTGATAGGAACCTCTGATCTATAGCTGGTTGGTCAGAAGCGCAGATGACAACGTGGACCTGTGATTGGTGTCTAAAGGCAGGAAGGGTAGTCCTATGGGACAGAACTCATAACCTATGTACCCCGATGGCGCTTCCAGGCAGATAGTGTCCTTGATTCGAATTTAGTCATCTGGGGGCACCTGGGTGGCTCACCCGGTTGAGCGTCCAACTTCGGCTCAGGTGAGGATCTCACGGTTCCTGAGTTCGCGCCCCGAGTCGGGGCTCTGTGCTGACAGCTCAGAGCCTGGGGCCTGCTTCAGATTCTGTGTCTTCTTCTCTCTGCCCCTCCCCTGCTCACACTCTCTCTCCCTCTCTCCAAGAAAGAAAGACAGAAAGAAAGAAAGAAAGAAAGAAAGAAAGAAAGAAAGAAAAAAGACACATTAAAAAAAAAAAAAAACTTAATCACATGATTACATCCGACTCCATATGCCCAGGAAACAGGTTAGAATGGATTGTGATGGACAGCTAGCAGACCGTACCCCAATAGTGTATGTAAAACGTTTTTGTAAATTTTACTTATTATGTTAAACATTTTCCATTTTTCTTCATAACCTTCATTATCGTCGTAGATTAGTTTATTGTTCAAACGTATTTGTTGCCCCCGTCCTCTGGGTCTTTTTCTACGGAGCCAGTTCCTGGCGGGCCTCCATGTAGGAGCAGTATCTGCCTTGCTGTATTTTTTTAAATGTTTATTTATTTATTTTCGAGGGAAAGAGAGGGCGGGGAGGGACAGAGAGGGACAGGGAGACGGAGAATCTGAAGCAGGCTTGGAGCTGTCAGCACGGAGCCCAACGTGGGGCTCGAACCCATGAACCGTGAGATCGTGACCTGAGCTGAAGTGGGGGGTCCCTGCCTCGTTGATATTAAGCTTCGTCATCATGACTTGCTTTGGAGAGTGGGATTTGAGCAGAAATGCCATGTTCCACATTTGAGCTTACGCTTTAAGAGCTATTCTATTACCCCGTCCTTGCTTTTTTTTCTCCTGCCCGGAGACCAACATGAGGCTGGTCCTTCCAACTGGGACCTGGGGTTAAACAGAGCTGCAGCTAGCCTGCCCAGAATAGGTACCTGAGTGAGAAACCTGCGATAAATTAGACATCTGGGGATCATCTGTTACTGCGGCATAATGTGGAAAAGCTGACTGATGCAATGATGATAATGGCTGCATATTATTCCATTGTGTTACATATTCCAGTTCTTTAGTCCATTTTCCTCATATTGAACATTTAGGTGGTTTCCAGGGTTCTGCCATTATAAATAATGCTGAAATGGACATCTGTGAGCACATTTTTGTTACTGTTTCTATGAAATTATTTCTTTAGGCTACTTTAAAAAAAATCTTTATTTTTGAGAGAGAGACAAAGTGTGAGCAGGGGAGGGGCAGAGAGAGAGGGAGACACAGAATCCGAAGCAGGCTCCAGGCGCTGAGCTGTCAGCACAGAGCCCGACGCGGGGCTCGAACCCACGAACCGTGAGATCATGACCCGAGCCGAAGTCAGACACTCAACCGACTGAGCCACCCAGGCGCCCCTGGGCTACATTTTTAAGGGCAGGAAACTGGGTCAACATGTATGATCGGTCATCAAGATTGCTCTTATTCCCGAAAGGTGTGTGTTGCCTGTATGTTAGGTCAGGTTCCAGCAAAACCCCACAAAGACCACTCTAGTACTTTTGACAGAAGGACAATAAAAGAGGAAAGTGACTTTACAAGTAATGGAGAAGCTGAAAAGTCAATGGTAAATGAGCTCAAAGATCGGCAGCAGCAGAAACATGCAGCCACCCCCAAGGGCTGGACGGCCACGTGGATGGGGTAGTCCTGCGAAAGCTCAGAAACTGTCCAATAGTAGCTTGAACCTTCAAGGGAGGTTTGGCCTAGCGGTGCTGGGTTCACGGAAGAAATGCTACAAGCAGCAGAGACAGGGGGAAAAGTCCTTTGAACTCTTGGTTCTCACTCTCCAGTCTTCTGCAGATATTGTCCACCGGGCAAAATGACCCAGAAGGCAGAGAATAAAGGAGTCGGGGAACTTGGGTTTCCTATGATACAGAACAGAGCACGAGCGGGGCGGTAGGGTGTCTGAGAGCAAACTGGACAGTATTGAATGAGTAAACTACTTTGCTAGTCTTGCCAGGTATTGTACGTTGTCATCATTATAAATGTTCTTTTGGCATGGAGACAATATAGTTTAGTGGTTGAGGTACTGACTCTAATGTCAGACATGCCTGGCTTTGAAATCCTGCTCTAAGCATTTCCTAATTATGTGACCTTGGGTGAGTTGCTTAAACTCTTCAAGTGTGAGTTCTTCATATATAAAATGTCGTGAAGATTACATGATCTAACGCACGTAGCACAGTACCTAGCATGAAAGAAGTCCTCAATAAACCCTAGCTGATACACGTACTAGGTACAACATGATATCTGTAGATGAATTTTCATTTGTTTGATGTCTAATATAGGATAAACGTTTTCTATGTGACTTTCCTTTCCCGTGTGTATTTCCTCAAGACTCAGTTGACTGTTCATTCTCCTAACTACGGGGTTTAGGTGTCTTTCTTATAAATTCGCGTGACTTCTCAAAAAACTTTTTTTGAATGACTTCTTAACATGGTATAGCTGGGAATTCTTTGTCACATGTTACATTTCATGTTGCTTGAAGCTACAAAAGTTGTCCTTGTTACACAAAGCTGAAAAAGACTCCATTCTGGGTTTCTAGAGCTGGATTATGATATATTAGCATATTAGTATATTAGCATATTAGTAATTTGATAAGTTTGACTATGTATAACAGAGAAGTAACATCTCTTCTGTACAAGTCTAGGCCAGGGCGGTACATTATAGTATCAGAAAACCAGATTCCTTCTATCTTGTTCTGCCATCTATAAAGTGCTGCCACAGTCTCCTGACCCCAGATGGCTCTCTACCGCCTCCATCTTCCAACTAATGGGAAGCAGAAGACGGAAGGACCTGTGTCCTCCCTTTAAGGGCATCACCTGGAAGTTGCCCACATCCCGCTACTCACATCTCATGGGCCAGAGCTTAGCTTCATGACCGCATCTAATGACAAACAAGACTGAGAAATGAAGTTCGTATTTGAGAGGCGACGTACTCAGCTCAACATTATATTACGATCAGAGGAGGGGGCAAACAGATTTGGGGGGAAACCGGTGGCCTCTGGCATTCTGATTTTCTGGACACACGAACATCTCTGTGTACCCTTCTTCCCACACACAGAACATGCCCAATGCAGACTCACCAGTACAATCCCATTTCTACTAAAGGGGGGCAGATTATGGCACCCTAAAAATGTTCCTCTTCGTTATATGGACCATCTTGAGAGCTAGTTAGTTTTAAGAAACCCCAGACACCGGAGAAGCTCTGAAACCCAGTAGAAGTTACTCTTTTGTAAGAGACATTTACATTTATAAAGGAAATCTCCATCTGTAAGCCTCTCTCCCTAGTACCCTGAAGAGGAGGATAACTGAAACCTGAGACTTCAGCTGTAACAACCTTATCCTTGTTTGCTGGGCTTTTCCCCCGCACTTCCCATAAATGGCTCCCCTCTCCCCTAATGCCTTTCTTTTATCTTTATCTGAATGTATTTAAGGTGGTGGCTTGGGCCGTTTCAGGGACTTACTCAGTTTTCCCGGGTCTCTCCCAGGTGTACGGGAGATACACATGTTATTAAACTTCTGTTTGTTTTTGGGGCGCCTGGGTGGCGCAGTCGGTTAAGCGTCCGACTTCAGCCAGGTCACGATCTCGCGGTCCGGGAGTTCGAGCCCCGCGTCGGGCTCTGGGCTGATGGCTCGGAGCCTGGAGCCTGTTTCCGATTCTGTGTCTCCCTCTCTCTCTGCCCCTCCCCCGTTCATGCTCTGTCTCTCTCTGTCCCAAAAATAAATAAACGTTGAAAAAAAAAAAAAAGAAAACTAAACTTCTGTTTGTTTTTCTCCTGTTAATCTCCCTTTTATGACGGGTTGGAGGCGGGTCTCAGCCGAGAATCTAGGAGAGTAGAGAGAGAATTATTTTTCCTTCCCTACACTACATACATTTCGATGTTCAGGATCTCTGAGGAATGTGTGATCCCCTGTGTTAGGTTCAAATGTATCTTCTTGTGATGCTGCGATCTGTAAAAAATAAGACAAGCAGTGTGTCCATCCACAGCATACTGGTGGGTCAGGGGCAAGGTAACAAGAACAGAAACAGTGATGCTGGAAAGAGAGAGGTAGAAACCCCCAGCAGTCATCAATTTGAGGGGATTTTTGGAGTGATGGGTGGGGTTCGAAGCCGCAGGCCAAGAAAGAATTCTTGAGATGTCTTTGGTGCAAAAAAGTTGATTTTTTTTTAAAGCACCAGGACTGGACCTGTGGGCTGGAAGGGCTGCCCTGGGACCAGGAGGTGAGACTTACATACTTGGGAGTTGGGAGAGATCAAGTCGAGGGGAAGTTTCCAAAGGGATTTTCTTATGTTAAAGAAGATTCACCAGATACTGGAGGCCTAGCTATTATCAAGCTAAGCTTTTTTTTTTTCCCCTCTAGCAAAGCATTCACATTAAGACGGTAGGAGTTCCTGGAGAAACGTTTTCCTTTGTCTGCCTCAAGTATTTGTCGATGGGCTGCAGGTTATAAGGAAATTTAACTGTCTGCCATTTCCTTCTTGCCTTTGTTCCCCACATCAGGTTCAGGGCAGTTATTGAGTGCGACTGGCTTGGAAATGCAAAAGCTCCTTGTCCTAGCCTTGGGTCAAACTCCTTAGTTAGCTCATCTGATCGCCCTTAACTCTGCTCCCTTAAAGAAAGCCCTTGTCCACTGTCCTCTATGGCCCTCCAGAAGGTTCATTTCCATTGATTATCATGGCCACATTTTTAGTGGGCCTTTCTTGGGGATTGATCAGTTTTCGCTGTCTGTTCTTTGGTGAGCAGTTTTGGGGTCCGAACACTGCGTGAAGGTGAGCAGAATTTGCCACCCCAAAGCATACCGCTTTGGCATAAGGATTATTTGGGGCTGATTATTTTTAAGACACTGCAGACATAGGAGAAGCTCCGAAAACGAAGTAGAAGTTACCCTTTGGTAAGAGACAGTTCCAGGTATAAGGGGAATCTGCATGTGTGAGGGTGTCTCCCTCTTTTACCGGGAACTGGTGGTGAACTCTAAGTCTCTAGAAACTGTCCTCAATGGAAAAGGCAGGGATTTAAATCTGCATAACAACTACGCCCTTGTTTACCGTGCTTTGCCTGCTGGCCTCCCATCACTGACTCCCCACCCCCAACATAGTTTGTCTTTTGCTGAAACTGGTATTTAAAGGATGGCTGCAGCCATTTGTGGGAGTTAATCCATCTTCCTGGGTCTCTGCCGTGTAGACAGGAGGTATGTATGTCATCAAACTTCTGTTTGTTCTTATCCTATTAGTCTGTATTTTATTGGGGGGGGGGGGTCTCGGCCAAGAACCTAAAAGGATAAAGGGAAAATGATTTTTCCTTTCCTGTGCAGGATCTAATCATCACAGGCATTTGCAGACCCTGCGCTTGGTTTCTTTGGCTTTCAGATGCTAACATTTAATAGGCTTCTGGTCTATTTGCTGCTTGTCAATTACATCCAGAAAAAACCCATCCCAGGGGGTCAGCCTCAGGGCAGCAAGAGTCTGTCTTGGCCACGAACTCCTCCAGAGGAAGGAGGCAGGAAGCTGCAGGGTCCAGGGGTTGAAGGGCTCACAGACCCCAGGAACTTGACCGAGATGCGCAACTGCCCAAGGCTCTCTCCTATGCCCTGCACCCCTGGGTGCCCTCCCACAGCCACCCCAGTTCCACACCTGTGCAGCTAGTGGTGGGGGTTTGCCCCCCCCCCCCCCCCCCGGGGTCTGCCTAGCTCTGACTGGGTCCCTTCCCTCTGGTAAGATTTTCCTACAAGTAGCAAGATGTAGCGGACGGAAGCTGTTCAACCTTATAAATGTTTCTTACTTATCCCAATGCTATTCTTCTGAGGCCTGTGAGCTGCTTTCCACGATCTTGCTGACCTTTGTTATTGCTGCGCCTAGCTGAAATTTCTTTTTCCTTAGAAGAAAGAGAACATGGATGTTGGGGGGAGAACTAGCCCTCTGCCACAAGTGCCTTAATTCCACTCCATCAAGTGAGTCAGCAACTTGTAGGAGGCATGGGGCCAGTGAAATAGAAAACTGGCTCCCTCAGATTGCCATATCGTACAGTGTCAGAGGACTCACTCTGGGAAAAAAAAAAACCCAACCCAGACAGCCTCACCCCATGCCCCCACCCCCCAAAGCTGCAGCTAGTTTTGGTCTGATTGATATAAACGCTCAAAGATTATGTTATAACTCACAATGAGGCTGATTTTCTGGGGCCTGTCAAAAACTTGACTTTGAAAGCCTGGTGAAACAGCGACACAGCGACTCTAAAAACTAAAGTTGAGAAAACCCAGGTACTGTTCTAATTTTTCGAAATGGTTGTCATATTGCTTAAGATACTTCTGAAATTCTTTTATTCTCTTTTAGGTATATTTCATGCGGATCTGTAGCTTGTAATCTATTCTAAATGCCTCATGATGTTTCCTCCCTTCTTAAAATGTAAAGTAAACCTTTAAAGAGAATGAAAAATGAATGATTTTGTCACAAAGAGATTTTTCTTCCTCTTCCCAGCATGTTCATTTTCTTTAGATGTCATTTTCTGGATGTTCATTTCATCGAATAAATCTACTCTAGATTCCTTCATCTCTAACACTAAAGATAGCTTCATTAGTTTGCACTGTCAAAATACAAATTAAATACCAATTTTCTCTGGGAATGAAGACGGTGGCCGTTCTAAACAGAAGTTCTGAACCAAGTCAAGAGACTTTGAGAAGTTTGTATCATTATAGTTGTTTATGCTGGTGTGAAATGTAAAGGGGTTGATCCCTTGGTGGGCACTCAATAAATAGCTATTGGGTTTAATAAATTAATGGGTTTTCCTTTTTCATAATGCTAAAGTACACTGGAAAATCTTCAACCAAAGTAGTTGAATAGAGCTGGATCTTTGCGATTCCTTACAAGGAGAAGGCATGGTGGCATTACATAATTCAGACTATTAAAATTCATGAAAGCATTCAGACTGGGTGAGAAGATATTTAACCTCAATTTGATGTCTCTAAATATTCATACCAGGAGAGAGGAAGAGGGGCACAAAGTGTGGGAACACAATTATGTGATACGACAGCGTTTCAGATGTGCCTCTGGTGGAAGATAATGGCCGAGAAGACATTGACCCAAATGATGATTGGCAACATAGTATTGAAATAAATATTTTCTTTAAAAAAAATTTTTTTTTAAATATTTGTTTATTTTTGAGACACAGAGAGACAGAGCATGAACAGGGGAGGGTCAGAGAGAGAGGGAGACACAGAATCCGAAGCAGGCTCCAGGCTCTGAGCTGTCAGCACAGAGCCCGACGTGGGGCTCGAACTCACGGACCGTGAGATCATGACCTGAGCCAAAGTCGGACGCTTAACCGACTGAGCCACCCAGGTGCCCCGTGAAATACAGATTTTCAAGTGTTCTTCCTAGAGTCTCCTGGTCTCACAACAAAGTTGAGAGTGGTTTTTATTACTGTTCTCATTTTACAAATGTGGAAATTGAGCTCCCAAGATGTAACTTGTCCAAGGTCCCCGGGGCTGATGATTGGTAGAGCCAAGACCTGAAGGTCTTTGACAATCAAGGTCACGGTGGGTTAGAAGGCCTTCTTTTGTTCCTGGCATCCAGCTGCTCTGCAGTTCTCTCTCGGCCCCTCAACCCCCTTCTGCAGCATATCTCTCGTTCTTTTTGTTAAGGATATTGTACTGATGTTGTAATTTCATTATGTGCCCTGAGTTAATAGAGGACTTCTTTCATCTTCAAGTGTCCGAAAGGATATATAATATTTGCTGGGTCTTCTAGAAGAAAATAATGATAATTGGAACCCAAGTTCCATTGTTCTCCCCAAGCAACCTGCCACATTATGGATTCCTGGGAGAGCTATTTAGTAGGAACTCTATTAGGGGCTGAAGATTTGTGCCTTCCTCCCATTCATATATTGAAGCCCTAATGTGATGGTTTTTGGAGACAGGATGTTTGAGAGGAAGTTGGGTTAGGTGAGGTCATGAGAGGGAGGCCCTCATGATGGAATTGGTGGCTTTATCAGGGCGAGAAGTGAGAGCTCTTTTGGGCTCTGTGCATATGCACTGAGGAAAGGCTGTGTGAGGACATAGAATTTGGCCATCTGCAATCAAGAAGAGACCTCACCAGGAACTGAGTTGGCGGGTACCTTGATCTTGGACTTCCCACCAAAATTGTGAGCACATATTATTTCTGCTTTTTAAATCACCCAGCCTATGGTGTTTTTTTAAGGCAGCCCAAGCAGATTAGTATACACTCCGCAGTGCTTTGGTCCCCAAACCTCTGTGTGGACATCTTGGCCCAGGGGATGTAGATTATATCACTAGTGCGGAGTGAGCACTGTTTTTGCCTGGACTAGAACGTGGCTTTTTCCGTGTGTTCTTTCTCCAGAGCCTGAATCTAGGCTTCTAAGGGGATGGAAGTAGTGGTGGGGGGGCTTCTTCCTAGCCAAGAGGGCAGTGATAGAAGAGGTGTGGCCTCTGTCCTCTTTGGTCACTAAAAGAGGCCAAAAATAAGAATCTCGAAAAAGAATCCAGGGGAAGAGAATTCATATACAGAGAATGAATCTCTGTACAAATGGCTTGTTACAGTCCTTTAACTTCCCAGCTAATCATGGAAATTGAGGCCGTTGAGTTCAGACTTTTCTTCTTTTGCCAGAACCTTCTTCCCTCTAAGCACTGTTTAAGGTACATCCAGCAAATTTTAATGTGTCCTGTTCCATTTTCATACAGTTCAGAACACTTATCTAATTTTTCTTGATTTCTTCTTTGTCTATGGACTATTCAGAGTTGTGTTATTTGGGAATTTTCCAGAGATCTTTCTGTTTGATTTCTAATTTAATTCCATTGTGGTCCTATAACACACTTTGCATAATTTGAATCTTTTTTTTTTTTTTCAACGTTTTTATTTTTGGGACAGAGAGAGACAGAGCATGAACAGGGGAGGGGCAGAGAGAGAGGGAGACACAGAATCGGAAACAGGCTCCAGGCTCGGAGCCATCAGCCCAGAGCCCGACGCGGGGCTCGAACTCACGGACCGCGAGATCGTGACCTGGCTGAAGTCGGACGCTTAACCGACTGCGCCACCCAGGCGCCCCTAATTTGAATCTTTAATTTATTGAGACTTGCTTTATGGCCCACACTGTGATTTATCTTGGTACATATTCCACATATACTTGACAAGATTGCACATTCTGCTCTCGGTGGAGGGAATATTTTATAAAAGTTAATGAGGTCATAGGAGTTGGTAAGTTCACCTCTCCACGTACTTGCTGATTTTCTGTTTACTTGTTCTATTAGTTATTGAGAGGGGTATGTACATATATGTATTTTGAGAGACAGTTCGTGCACATGTTTGAGCAGGGGAGAAGGGCAGAGGGAGAGGGAAAGAATCCCGTGAGATCATGACCTGAGCTGAAACCAAGAGTCAGATGCTTAATCGATTGAGCCACCCAGGTGCCCCTCCAGCTTTATTTTGATTAGTGTTAGCATGGTATATAGTTTCCCATGCTTTGACTTTTAACCTATATGCATTTTTAAAATCGAAGTGCATTTCCTGTAGACAGCATATTTGGATCTTGGTTTTCATGCAGTGTGATAATCTCAAAAATTATCTGAAGTTCTATACATACGTAGTTTATGTTTTAAACTGAATGAAAATTGTGTGTGTGTGTTGACACATGTAAATATTTTATAAATAAATGTGTCTACGTATATTGGAGATTGTGATTGAAAATCTTTTTACTGATGAAGCAAACAATCCAAAAAGCATAGAAACTTTTACGGCTTTAACGGCAATGCAAACAAATGACCAATCCTCGTTTCATGTGAACAAAAATAGAACAGAGGGAGGGACAGGGCTTAGACACCACACAACTCTGGTTGACTGGCTCCCCTTGGATCATGTATGTGAATGGTGCTCCCTGCAATTGGGTTAAACTATGGCTTTTGCCAGAGAACCCATTTGGAGGGAAGAATTAGCCACATGTGGAAAAGGCTGAGAGGAGTCTTCCTAAGCGGACACAAGGCCAAGCAAACTGTCTCAATGCACATCAATGCCCATGTAGGTGAGGAAAAATAATTTTACCTCTATCCTTCCACGTTCTTGACTGAGACTGCCCCCCCCCCACCATAATAAAAGATTAACAGAAGAAAAACAGAATTTCAATGGCATGTATATCTCCTGTATAGACGGGAGAGGCCCGGAAAACTGAGTAACTCTCCAAAATGGCCCAAGCTACCCCCTTAAGTAACCATCTCCAGCTAAAGAAAAAAGAAGATGGGGCTCTTGGGTGGCTCGTTGGTAAAGCATGTGACTCTTGATCTTGGAGTCCTGAGGTCAAGACCCAGGTTGGGGTACAGTTTAATTAAAAAAGGAAAGATGTTAGGCTGGGGAGTCAGTTATGGGGAGGTTACCAGGAAAGCACCATAAACAAGGTTATGGTTGTTCTACAGATTTTAAGTCTTTGCCTTCTCCATTGATCTATTTCTAGAGATTTAGAGATTTCCCTTATAAACGTAAATGTCTTTTACAAAAGAGCAGCTTCTGGGGCACCTGGAGGGCTCAGTCGGTGGACTGTGTGACTCTTGATCTCAGGGTTGTGAGTTCGGGAGCCTCACGTTGGGTGTAGAGATTGCTTAAAAATCTTTAAAAACAAACCAAAAACGCCCAAAAGGGCAAACGTCTCTGTTTTTAGGGATTCTCTTGTGTCTGAAGTCTCTCAAAAATACTCAGCCCCAAATCATCAATACGCCGAAGAGGCTTCTTTTGGGGTGGCAAATCCTGCACCCCTTCACCCGTGAAGTCCAGAAAGACTGTCCAGTGAAGAGAGGTGTGTATGCCGCACAAAGTACTGGAGGGTGAGGGGACTAGATAGAAAAGATCCCAAAACCTGCATAGGGATCCCTTTGAGGGCTATAGCTGAATACTAAGCTGTGCATGTACAAAGTTTAAGTACATAGTCTGTCCAAAAGTCATGAAGGCAAAAGTTTAACTACTGCCTCTGAAAAGGAGATATTTTATAAAAGCTAATGCTTATAAAACATGCTATTCAAAGAGTTTACTCTTCCTAAACAAGTACATTCAACTGAAGAACGTTGGTAATCACCTATGTTAAAAGGATAGTTTTAGGGTCATCTGGCTGGCTCACTTGGTAGAACGTGACTCTTGATCTTGGGATCATGGGTCTGAGCCCCACACTGGGTTTACAGATTACCTTTAAAATAAAAGGATGGTTTTAAAGGCTAAATGTGTATGTGGACCGTTTAAAGATCACCTCACTCAGTATCAGGGTTCTTGAATTTATTCTGTAAACCTCCAAAAGTAATCTAAAGCCTGACATTTTCCTTGGGGCGCCTGGGTGGCGCAGTCGGTTAAGCGTCCGACTTCAGCCAGGTCACGATCTCGCGGTCCGTGAGTTCGAGCCCCGCGTCAGGCTCTGGGCTGATGGCTCAGAGCCTGGAGCCTGTTTCCGATTCTGTGTCTCCCTCTCTCTCTGCCCCTCCCCCGTTCATGCTCTGTCTCTCTCTGTCCCAAAAATAAATAAATGTTGAAAAAAAAAAATTAAAAAAAAAAAA
>NW_024418264.1:0-4737 GCF_014898765.1 Herpailurus yagouaroundi | reverse complement strand
TCCCTGGCGGTATTTGGGGATCACGAATTCTGGGCATAACACACATGGCATGAGTATTAATTTATTCTCAATACCAGCTAGCTCTGGTTCTTTAATTACCTTTCTCTGTCATGTAAGATTGATGAGGGAGCATGGGGCAAGTTGAGGGCAAAATACAAGTCAGCACATGCCCCCGCCCCAGGTGGGATATGTGCGATTCTGGCTGCTCGAGGACAAAGGAAAGGAAAGAAAACAAATGGTTAACTGATAGAGATCTCAGTCGGGCAAGACAGGAGTTTCCACCAGTTTACAAATATCTTAGTAAGTTACAAGAAAAAGGCCATCTTTTTCTCCTTTTTCCAGTATGAAAGATTCTTGGGGACAGTCCCTGTATATTCTTTGTACCCCCAGTATTTAGTACATTGTCGACATAGAGTGCGCGTGGCACGGATTGTTTTTCAATGAATTCATTCATTGTTATCAACGGATTCCACCCTATTTTGTCCTGTATTGCCTACATGACTATGAAATTCAGATTCTTAGAAGAGACTCTGGGTGTTATAAGATGCTTAGTAGAGGTGGTGACTTTTAAGACATTCTATTGACACCACTAAAACCTCTTGGTGGAGAAACTCAATGAGCCCGTTCTCTGGCATGCTGGCAAAACAAAAAACTGACCCTCAGTATTCTTTCCCCAAGTTAGGCATCAGCAAATTAATGAGAGGAGAGAGGAGGCCCCTGCTCTCGGGCACCCGCAGGAACTTACTCCAGCTCCAGACACACCGTAAACACTTTCATCTAACGGAAGATAAGCTGTGAAATCGGATTTCTGAACCACAAGACAGTGAGACAGTCTTTTCCAGCGTCTGCTTTAGAGGAGGGTCTTCAACCTTGAGTCTCAACATCCCCCTCAGGCCACTGAACATGCCCAGTATGATTTGCTTTTTTACAGAGAAATCACAGAATGTCCCGGCTGAAAGGGAGTCACACACTTCTTAATTGAAGAGTGGTCAGGAAAGAAAGCACATGGAGAGCAGTGCCCTGTGGCAGGTGTTCAGGAGTTCTTGCTGCTTTCCTGATGGCTGAGGAAGCACCCACACCTTTTGCTGCCTGGAGAACTCTGTGCTAAACTTAGTTCTTCGCAGTTCTCTTTTGCACAGGAAACTTGCACGTGAGCCGGAATCAAAGTTAAATTCAGAAGTGGATTTCAAGGACCATGCACACCTTGGGGAAGCATCACTGTCACGAATTCCCATGACAATACTGACTTGGGTGTTACTTGCTTGGGGCCTTCACTGCCCACACAAAGCTGGGTACTAGGGAGGGCAGAGAGTGCCATTTAGGAGTTAAGACAAGTCTCTTGGCCTCTTTGTACCTTAGTTTGTTTCCTCATTTGAAAACAAAAATGGATTTTAAGACCTACTTTCCAGAATTCATACTGGGTTTATTAACACACACCTAACCAATCACTGTAGGATATTTTTACATGTAGTTTGTTTTTTGCTTTTTGTTTTTTTTACATGTATTCATTTTCTGTTTCACTTACAGCTTGTGTAAAAACTGCATTCCATGCCAGGCCTGAAATGTTCCAAAGCTCAGTTTGGTGAGTAAATTGCAACCAAGATTTCTACACACACCAAAAAAACAAAACAAAACAAAACAAAACAACAACAACAAAAAAAAAAACAAGACACAAACGAAGAAGAAAAACAAGATATTTTCAGAATATTTATCCTTTGGCAGTGATTCTAATTTATAGATAACGAAACATAACCACAATACTCTCTCCATACACTAAAGAAATCTCACTATGAAAGATGCTTGCCTTTTTAAAAAAATATTTGCATGAAAGATTTATACTTTCATGTTTACACATGTGGTGCATTAGATACAAATCAGTAAATGCTCAATAAATACTTGTGTTAAGTATTTTTTTCTAGAGAAGTAAGTTTATTTCTCTAGAAAAATGTTTCACAACTTTAGCACTGTTGAGATTTATGGTTGGATAATCTTTGTTATGGGGGGGGGGTGCTGCCCTGTGAACTGTAGGGTGTGACAGCAGCCCTGGCCTCCACCCACTAGATGCCAGGAGCACATCTACAGTCTGACAATCACAAATGTCTCTAGACACTACCAAGTGTCACCTGGACGCAAAAGCACCCTGGCAGAGAACTGCTGCTCTAGAACGATTCACTCTGATCTCTATAATAACTCTCACACCAAACTTTGCCACAGACAAAAAAGATTTGCTACACAATTTTAGTAGCTTTCGACTAATAAAGTTTCATTCATTCAAAATGAATAACAAAGAGGTTTACAATTAAGTTTAATAAAAATTCCAAATATAATGAAATTATATTTGTAACTTACATAAACTGCAAAAAAAGGTAGAGATTCAAATGCACGTCTTTCAATATATTCTATTTTATTGCAGGATAAATCTCTAGGAAAAGGAAAAGGAAAATATTGCCTCAATTAGCTATAAGCTATCTAATTAGTAGGATGATAGTATTGAATAAGTAGCTTTTGGCTAAACTCTGAGTATTAGGAATTGTTATTTGAACCTTCCAGAGCCCCTAACCCTGCCCTCACCTTTCTTAAGAGTCTCACCTTTGTGATCTTCATACATAAAACATACAACTATAGATCTTGATAGATCTTGGAAGTAATCTTTCCTGAGAGCAGAAGAATTGATTAAATGACTTTTTGTGGCCTCATCAATTTCTAAATTATGAGCTCAAAGTTGTGATCTCCACATATAATTTCTAATATTAAAAGGGATATTCTCACATTAGCACACCTTCCTGGTTTAGTTGTATTTCTCGACACCAAGTCAATACCAGAAGAGATAAAAGATACCTTTTCATTTAACTTGAAAAGAAGTTACTCCTCTAATCAATACCTAACTTTGAACGAACTCAGAATTATATTATCATATTAATAGAAATTTATTTTTGGTTGTACATTGCCTAAACGGTCTATGAATTTATCAACTGCTTCAGTTGCAAGTGGGGCCAACAAAAAAACAACATGGTACTGGATTTTTATTTGGAAACACCCATTCTTGATTATAGTTGACCCTCTTATTTCCATTGATTTCAGCTGAGTCCCTCACTTTCCACCTACATGGGTACCACCATCTTCTGACTGGCATTGTCATCTCTGGTCTCTCCCATTCTAATCTATACTGCACACAGTCACCAGATTAATTCTCCAGGAGTGGTTCTCAAATATCAGAGTCACTTGGGAACTTACTCAAGATGCAAATTCTCAGCTCTACTCTGGACTGAGTGAATCAGGAACTGTGGAGGTGGAACCTGTGTTCTGACAAGGCCTCCAAGTGACCCTGGTGCAGTCTAAAGTTTGTCCTAGAGCACTGCTGTGATAACACGGTAGCTTGGCATATTATCCAAGGCCTTCAAAATCCTAAATCTGGCTCTAGTTTCCTACTCTACAGATACCAAAGAAATTTCTCCTGCATTTTGCCTTTCACTCACTCTATTTTGCAAGCATATTCTTCCCAAGATGTCTATCCGATGACACGTCATAGCCATTCAAGGTTCTGTTCAAACAGCATTTCTCTAGTAACTTCCCTGATCCAACTTGAAGTCTTCCCCCCTCTTCTATGTTCCAAAAACAACTTATACTTCTCATTGCCCAAGTCCATTTCTTCCCCTCCCCCTCTCCTCCTCCTCCTTCTTCTCCTTCTTTGAATTTTTTAAAGTAGACTCCACGCCCAACCTGGGGCTTGAACTCACGACCCTGAGATCAAGAGTCGCATGCTCTACTGACTCAGCCGGTCAGGTGCCCCAATTTCTTCTCAATATAGTTATTCTGGCATTCCATTTCCTCTGGGCATAAACTCCATGAAAGTATGGACTAGTCTTGCTCATCTGCGTTGTCTACTGTGTTTAAAACTGATGCATGGACAAAGAACAAACTCAAATATTTATAAAATAAATTAACAGCTGGGTAGTGAGTAGAAGGAGCAAAATGACCGAAAAGAAATGTGGTTTTATGACTTTGTGGCTCCCTCTTCTGCACTTTGTCAGTGCTTCATCATCCATTTAGTGCTTATGCGTTATGGTTTAAGCTTCTGTTTATTTCCCCTGTGAAATCATGAGTTCCTACAAGGGTGGGAAGCCTGTCTTAACCATCTGCGTGCCTATGGTACTGGGCATAGGGCCTATCACATTCTTTTTTTTTTTTTTTTTTTTTTTTAATTTTTTTTTTTAACGTTTATTTATTTTTGTGACAGAGAGAGACAGAGCATGAACGGGGGAGGGGCAGAGAGAGAGGGAGACACAGAATGGGAAACAGGCTCCAGGCTCTGAGCCATCAGCCCAGAGCCTGACGCGGGGCTCGAACTCACGGACCGCGAGATCGTGACCTGGCTGAAGTCGGACGCTTAACCGACTGCGCCACCCAGGCGCCCCCAGCCATCATTTTTTTTAATGTTTATTTATTTTTGAGAGAGACAGAGCATGAGTGGGGGAGGGGCAGAGAGAGAGGGAGACAGAATCTGAAACAGGCTCCGGGCTCTGAGCTGTCAGCACAGAGCCCGACACGGGGCTTGAACCCACAAACTGTGAGATCACGACCTGAGTGAAAGTCAGACACCCAACCAACTGAGCCACCCAGGAGCCCCAACCCCTTAACCATCATTTTAAACATCTATTTTTATGGTGGCATAAGAATTTCCACATCGATCACAGGAATCTGCTCCTGAAGCCAAGAGCACACTGTATGTTAGCTAAC
>NW_024418263.1:0-8959 GCF_014898765.1 Herpailurus yagouaroundi | reverse complement strand
ATCTTTGGTTACATTTATTTCTGTGTATTTTATGGTTCTTGGTGCAATTCCAAATGGGATCGATTTCTTGATTTCTCTTTCTGTTGCTTCATTATTGGTGCATAGAAATGCAACCGATTTCTGTACACTGATTTTTGTATCCTGCAACCTTGCTGAATTCATGTATCAGTTCTAGCAGCTTTTTGGTGGTCTTTCAGGTTTTCCATGTAGAGTATCATGTCATGTGCAAAAAGTGAGTCTGAACTTCTTCTTTGCCAATTTAGATGCCTTTTATTACATTTTGTTGTCTGATTGCTGAGGCTACGACTCCCAACACCGTGTTAAACAACAGTGGCGATAGTGGACATCTCTGTTGTGTTCCTGATCTCAGGGGGAAAGCTCTGTTTTTGCCCATTGAGGATGATATTAGTTGTGGGCTTTTCATATATGGCTTTAATTTTTTAATGTGTATTTATTTTTGAGACAGAGAGACAGATCATGAGTGGGGGAGAGGCAGAAAGAGCAATATAGAACCCAAAGCAGGCTCCAGGCTCTGAGCTGTCAGCAGAGCCCAACGTGGGGCTGTAACTCACAAACTGCAAGACCATGACCAAGCCGATGTCGGATGCTCAATCAACAGTCACCCAAGTGCCCCTCATATATGGCTTTTTTGATGTTAAGGTATGTTCCTTCTATCCCGAGTTTTTGAGGGTTTTTAATAAGGAAGGATGCTGTATTTTGTCAAATGTTTTTTCTGCATCTATTGTCAAAATCATATGGTTCTTACCCTTTCTTCTATTAATGTGATGTATCACATTGATTTGCAAATGGTGAACCAGCCCTGCAGCCCAGGAATGAATCCCACTTGGGTTATGGTGAATAATTCTTTTTAATACACTGTTGAATTCGATTTGCTAGTATCTTGTTGAGAATTTTTGCATTCATGTTCATCAGGGATATTGGCCTGTGGGGTCTCTGTCTGGTTTGGGAATCAAGGTAATGCTGGCTTCATAGAATGAATCCAGAAGCTTTCCTTCCATTTCTATTTCTTGGAACAGCTTGAGAAGGATAGGTATTAACTCTGCTTTAAATGTCTGTTAGAATTCCCCTGGGAAGCCATCTGGCCCAAGACTCTTATTTGTTGGGAAACTTTTGATAAATGATTCCATTTCCTCGTTGGTTATGGGTCTGTTCAAATTTTCTATTTCTTCCCGTTTGAGTTTTAGTAGTGCATGGGTGTCTAGCAATTTGTCCATTTCAGGTTGTCCAGTTTGTTGGCGTAATTTTTCATAGTATTCTCTAAAAATTGTTTGTATATCTGAGTGATTGGTTGTGATCTCTCCTCTTTCATTCATGATTTTTATGTATTTGGGTTCTCTCTCTTCTCTTTTTGAGAAGTCTGGCTAGGGGGTTCTCAATTTTATTTTTTTTTTTTAATTTTTTTTTCAACGTTTATTTATTTTTGGGACAGAGAGAGACAGAGCATGAACGGGGGAGGGGCAGAGAGAGAGGGAGACACAGAATCAGAAACAGGCTCCAGGCTCTGAGCCATCAGCCCAGAGCCTGACTTGGGGCTCGAACTCACGGACCGCGAGATCGTGACCTGGCTGAAGTCGGACGCTTAACCGACTGCGCCACCCAGGCGCCCCAATCAATTTTATTTTTTTAAAAAACCAGCTGCTAGATTCATTGATCTGTTCTACTGGGTTTTTTTTGGATTCTATATTATTTATTTCTGCTCTAATCTTTATTATTTCTCTTCTTCTGCTGGCTTTGGGGTTTCTTTGCTCTTCTGCTTCTAGTTCCTTTGGGTGTGTGGTTAAGTTTGTATTGGGATTTTTCTTATTTCTTGAGATAGGCCTGGATTGCAATGTATTTTCCACTTAGGACTGCCTTTGCTGCATCCCAAAAGGTTTGGACTGTCTTGTTTTCATTTTCATTTGCTTCTATACATTTTTAATTTCTTTTTTAATTGCCTGGTTGACCCATTCATTCCTTAGTACGATATTATTCAATCTCCACGCATTTGGTGGCTTTCCAAACTTTTTCTTGTGGTTGGTTTCAAGTTTCATAGCTTTGTGATCTGAAAATATGCATGGTATGATCTCAATTCTTTTATATTTATTGAGGACTATTTTGTGACCCAGTATGTGATCTATCTTGGAGAATGTTCCATGTGTACTCAAGAAGAATGTGTATTCTTCTGCTTTTGGATGAAGAGTTCTGAATATATGTCAAGATGTCAATATATGTCAATAATGTCAAGTCCATTTCGTCCAGTGTATCATTCAAGGCCATTGTGTCTTTATTGATTTTCTGCCTAGACGATCTGTCCATTGCTGTAAGTGGAGTATTAAAGTTCACTGCAATTACTGTATTCTTACCAATAAGGTTGCTTTTGTTTGTGATTAACTGATTTATATATTTGGGTTCTTCCAAGTTGGGGGCATAAACATTTACAATTGTTAGCTCTTCTTGATAGATCCCCATAATTATGATATAATGCCCTTCTTCATCTCTTGCTATAGCCTTTAGTTTAAAATCTAGTTTGTCTCATGTAAGTACGGCTACTCCAGCTTTCTTTTGACTTCCAGTAGCATGATAGATGCTCTCCATCCCCTCACTTTCAATCTGAAGGTGTTCTCAGATCCGAAATGAGTCTCCTGTAGACAGCATATAGATGGGTGTTGTTTTTTTGTCCATTCTGATACCCTATGTCTTTTGATTGATTGGAGCATTTAGTCCATTTACCTTCAGAGTGATTATTCAAAGATATGGATTTAGTGTCATTGTGTTATCTGTAGGTTTCACACTTGTAGTGATATCTCTGGTCCTCTGTAGTCTTTGCAGCATTCCACTCACAGAGTCACCCTTCCAATCTCTTGCATGGCTGGTTTAGTGGTCATGAACTCCGTCAGTTTTTGTTTGTCTGGGAAAGCCTTTCTGTCTCCCTCTATTCTGAATGACAGTTTTGCTGAATAAAGAATTCCTGGCTGCATATTTTTCCTATTCAGTACATTGAGTATTTCCTGCTATTCCCTTCCGGCCTGCCAAGTTTCAGTGGACAGGTGTGCTACTACCCTTATATGTCTACCCTTGTAGGTTAAGGCCCATTTGTCCCTAGCTGCTTTCATAATTCTCTCTTTATCTTTGTATTTTGCCAGTTTCAGCATGATATCCCATGGAGAAGACATATTCTTGTTAAATCTGAAGGGAGTTCTCTGTGCCTCCTCGATTTGGATGTCTGCCTCCTTCCCCAAATTAGTTTTCAGCTATAATTTGTTCAAGTAAACCTTCTGCCCCTTTCTCTTTTCTTCTGAAACTATGATATGGATACTATTACATTTCATTGAATCACTTAGTTCTCTAATTCCCCCCTCCTCATCTAGTATTTTCTTATCTTTTTCTTGGCTTCATCATTTTCCATAATTTTATCTTCCATTTCACTTATTCTCTCATCTGCTTCCTCCATCTTTGATGTCACTGCATCTAGTTTATTTTATACTTCATTTACAGTATTTCTTAATTCATGGTGACTATTTCTTAGTTCCTTGATCTCTGAAGCAATAGATTCTCTGCTGTCTTCTATGCTTTTTAAAGCCCAGCTATGAATTTTATGACTATTATTCTAAATTCTTGCTCAGATATATTGTTTATATCTGTTTTCAGCAATTCTCTAGCTGGCATTTCTTCCTGGAATTTCCTTTGAGAATTCTTTTGGATCATCATTTTGGATAGTTTTCTGTCCCTTGTGTGTTTTAATAGCTTATTATGTGGCCTGCACCTGCGAGCACTATTATATCAAAAAAGGCTCATATACTGTCCAGGGCTTGGCCCTTCAGGAGGTGTTTTTGGAGTGTGTTGCATGTTCTCTGTTGTTGTGACTCTGGTTGCTTTATTTCCCTACTCGTAGTGGTGGTTTGGGCCTTCTACCAGGTATGCTTTGTTTGTTGAAGTAACCCTGGAAAAAAATCTTTAAGGGAGGGGGGGGTTGGTGGTAGAAGAAGTCTTATCCCATAGGAATAAGAGAGAAATGACAGGGGTGAGGAAAGAGAAAAGAAAAAAAAAACTGATCAGGCAAAGAATCAGAGGAACTATATGGCTTAATCCAGAGAGACAGAGGGGGGAAAATAAAGAAGGAGATACAGAAGAGGTATAAAAAGAATAGATTAAAAATGTCTCTTTAAACAAACCAACAACCAGAGTAACCAGAATAGGGAAGAGAAGGAACATGCAGAAGAAAAGGAAGAAGAAAAAAAAAATTATATACTTATACATGTATATAAACAGTAAGGACTGACCAAAACTCAAATCAGAAAATGCAAAACCATTAGACAGATATCTGATGGTGCGGTGGAACCAGTGACTGCGTTGGTCTGGATGAGGGGCTGTCTGGTCTGGTCAGTGTCAGTCTTGCTCCAGTAGATATGCAGTTACCAGGCGTGGAGAGACATGATTTGGTGTAGGTGCATCATGCCTCCACTGTGGGCCCACTGCCCATTCCCCGAAGCCCCACCTTGTTGTGATGGGGAGAAAAATAGCAACACCACAGTCATTCTCCCTGGACCAGGTGTCCCAAACCACTCTGTTTAAGCCGTCCTCACAGTGCGGTATAGATGCCAGCACACCAGTTTGTTCCACTCCACAGTCTCCCCCCTCCCCAGGCGCTGGGCTGGGATTCAAACCCTGATGTCTTAAGGGGACCCGCTCTGCAAGCCCTGGTTCCAGGTAGAACCACTCCACCCAGCCAGCCAACAAAGGGCTTCTTGCTCTTCGCAGTGCCACGCAGGCATGAGTGGGCTCGTTTGTTGGATGTCTTAAAGGATCCCGTTCCATGGGCCCCCAGTTCAAGAGTGAAGATGTGAAAATACCACACACACACACACACACACACACACACACACACACACAGATTTGTACATCAAATCCAGCTAAGATATCACAACCAAGTTGAGTTTATTTCAAATATGCAAGGCTGGTATAACATTTTCAAATCAATTAATGTAATATACCAAATAAGCAAAATAAAGGAGTAAAGCCCTATGTTCATCTCAACAGATGAAAAAAAGCATGTGATAAAAACTCTTCACAAACTACAACACCATATTTAATGCTATAATGCTGAAAGAGACAAGGATCTTGCCCACCATCACCACTTCCCTTTAAAGAAAGGCCCTAGCCTGTGTAATAAGGTGGGAAAAAGAATGAGGCAATGAAAACACAAATGAACCTGGATCAGTTTGTTACACTACAGAGTACAGAAATGCTCAAAGAATAATGACATATGGCAAAAGCCAGGTTGAAGGAGCTTCCA
The DNA here is from genome assembly GCF_014898765.1 of Herpailurus yagouaroundi. Lineage (NCBI taxonomy): Eukaryota > Metazoa > Chordata > Mammalia > Carnivora > Felidae > Herpailurus > Herpailurus yagouaroundi. Next base: position 3,666 of record NW_024418263.1, on the reverse strand, counting down.
CTGGCTAAATCTGGAACAATTTGAGCATCAAAATAAATAATGATAGTAATAGACTACAACATTAAATAAAATAAAAAATCCAAGTATCCAGACACGGATAGGTGGGTATGTCAACCTTTTCCTCACAGATGTTTAGTAAGTGTTACCATCATTGAGTGCTAAAACTAGCGGGTGACAATTTGATGAGGTACAGGGTATTTACACAGCCTCAAAGTCTCTCTCAACAAACTACTCATTAATTTCAAAAGAGAAAACACAAACTTTAAACAGAAAAAACAATCCTGTATTAACCAAGTGCTCAAAGGTAACATGACCAAAAGCAAGACAAACTGACCATCATATGCTTTCTGATGTGATTCACTGAGAAGGACACATCATCAGTCATGTGATACTCTGCCAAAAAAATAGAAAATCTGCCTCTAGGCAATTAGGATCATATAAAGAAGCTTAATATAATGGAAACACACTAGATGGTAGAGAGAAGGGAAGAAAAGCAATCAAATCCTTGATGACACCTTGATGATGGTGTTTCTCTTAGCCCAACTAAAACCTACTGTTCTTAAAAAAATAAATAAATAAAATAAATAAATAAAACCTACTGGTCTTTCAAGTCCCAACTTAAACAGTAACTCTCTCAAAATGAAGTATTTTAACCCCCGGACTCAGCCAGGACCCCTTTTATATGCTCGAACAAACCTGTACTCCTTTGTAGCACATCTCACAATTATATTTTAAATCATATACTTATGTATTTACCATCTATCTTCTCCCATGAATGATGAATAATTGGCATAATAAAGATATCATGAATAAATGACTGAAATAAGTACATCATGAATAAATGAACATCATTTGTAAACGAGGTATTCAACAAAAATAAGCAACTGAAGTTAGCCCTGCTAAGCACAAATTCTTTTCAGTTTTACCATTTTGGATGAGAATCTGATCATACTTCCCTGACTTTTAAACAATGGGTGCTGGGGCACCTGGGTGGCTCAGTCGGTTAATCATCCGACTTCGGCTCAGGTCATGAACTCATGGTTTGTGAGTTTAAGCCCCACGTCGGGTTCTGTGCTGACAGCTCAGAGCCTGGAGCCTGCTTCAGATTCTGTGTCTCCCTCTCTCTGTTCCTCCCCTGCTCGTGCTTTGTCTCTCTCTCTCAAAAATAAATAAAGATTAAAAATAAATAGGTAAAAAAATAAACAGTGGCTACTGAATCAACTTCCTCCTTTCTTGATACTTTCAAGTTAGCACCAAGAATAACTTTTGTATGATATTACAATATGCCCTCAGGAACTATAGAAATGCAGAGGATGGTTGCTGTAAAATTAATAGGCTCAGACCAAAGTGTTTTTTAGATTTTTTTTAACTCTTTACTTCCTGGTAATTAGGCAGAACACAAAAGCTTAATTCTCAATTATTTTCTCTTTTTCCCTATCAAGCTATCAGTTTTCAATTCTTATTTGTTAGAATTACAGGAAATGTTACAAAAAGTAAAGTGAATATACTTTCATTATGGGAATTATCTGTTATGGATGATCACAGACATTTTTAATTTACTTTCAGGTTTTTGGCCACATTCCTTACCATCACAGTTGGCAAACAAGCAATGCTTTTACTACACTTTGCCCATCAGAGCTATTTAAAAACAACACAAATCAATAGGAAATACTATGAAGCTGTAAAAGGAAATAAAGCTCTCTGATGCTCTAGAGTATACTGCAAAGATAATAAATGAAAAAGAGATGGAAGGAAGGACAAAAAAACAGGTTAGTGTTTAAGGTAGCTTGATCACTTACCATCATTCTTTAATTCCGTTGGTATGCCAAGAAGCTCATTTACCACATAAACCCCTGGGGTGTGACTCCTACAAAAAAAAAAAAAAAAACATATATATATATATATATATATTCATAGTCATAAGATTGTCAAAAAAAATTTATTCTTAAAAAGACAGAAGTCTCATTACCACAAGTTTGTCATTACATTACACAAAAAAATAAAATTGCTCTTTTATACTGTTTGGATGTAATATCGCATGTTTTAAATATTCCATGCTGAACAATACCTCAGTGCTCTCCAAAAAAATTTTTTAATGAAATACAAGAGAAACACTGTTAATTAATTACATTAAGAGTCTATGATCTCTCAATCCAGAGACTTTTTTTTTTTACTACCATCTATATAGTACACAGAACACACATATAGTATATCCTTACTCAGTTCACAAATGTTTAACTGCAACAAAAGTTTCATAAAGTGATGTTTATACCTATCGTGTGAGATGTACTCTGAGATTTCCTTCTCATTTTTCAAATGCTGCTTTCACTGAACTGATTTATGACCCACTAATGAATGCCAACCCAGGATACAAAACATGATATACCTATTCTTAGGAACTTTCAAAAACTGAGATTTTATCAGAATATTTTAATTACTATTATATAAGTCTCCACATAGAACATATCTTACTTTTCAGGATATCAATATAATGTGGCCAAACCTTTACTCAAACCCAAAGCAGAAACAGAGACAGAACACAAAGAAACAAGGATATTCCTGTATAGAATGACCTAACCCCATAAGAAAAGCTAATGAATGAAGAAATGTAGCAGTTGGAACCTAGTTGCTTCTGGGATCAGAGCCCAGGTAATTTATCCTTTGCCAAGTGTATTTGCTCCTTTTAAAATACAACACATAAGTCCACACAAAAACTTATACACAAGTATTCATAGCACCATTATACATAATGGCCAAAAGTGGAAACAACCCAAACGTCCATCAAATGATGGATAAATAGAAGGTGGTATATACATACAATGGAATATTACTGGGCCATAAAAAGGAATAAAGTGCTTATACATGCTACAACATGAAGGAACCTTAAAAACATTATGCTAAGAAGCCAGCCAGTCACAAAAGATAACATATCGAATAATTTATCAACGTTTATTTATTTTTGGGACAGAGAGAGACAGAGCATGAACGGGCGAGGGGCACAGAGAGAGGGAGACACAGAATCGGAAACAGGCTCCAGGCTCTGAGCCATCAGCCCAGAGCCCGACGCGGGGCTCGAACTCACGGAGCGCGAGATCGTGACCTGGCTGAAGTCGGACGCTTAACCGACTGCGCCACCCAGGCGCCCCTCGAATAATTTATACGTAATTTCCCGAACAGGCAAATCCACAGAGTCAGAAAATAGATTATTGGTTGCCTAAGGCTAGGAAGTTGGAGGAAAATGGGAGTGGCTGCTAATGTGCATGAGGTTTCTTTCTGAAATGGCAAAAATGTTCTAAAATTCATTATGGTGATGGTTGCACAAGTCTGTGGATACAAAAGCCATTTTTTTTAATGGCTGAATTGTATGCTGTATAAATTATACCTCAATTAAACTGTTATTTTTTATTTTTTTTCTTGATAAATTTGGAAGTGTTTTTATTTTTTTATTTTTATTTATTTATTTTTTTATTTATATATGAAATTTATTGTCAAATTGGTTTCCATACAACACCCAGTGCTCATCCCAAAAGGTGCCCTCCTCAATACCCATCACCCACCCTCTCCTCCCTCCCACCCCCCATCAACCCTCAGTTTGCTCTCAGTTCTCAACAGTCTCTTATGCTTTGGCTCTCTCCCACTCTAACCTCTTTTTTTTTTTCTTTTTTT